>NW_022170596.1:18089288-18105632 GCF_008802855.1 Photinus pyralis
AACTAGTAGCCCAATCTTGGAACTGTTTGAAATTATGGATTCTACAGGCCACATTCTATAAGAAAAAATTTTTTCCGGGTCGATCTGAGACAATTTTTTTGAGAGCCTCAAAAAAAGGCAGTGTATTATAACCTTCCTTTTTTACCAAAAATCGACTGCACCAAAATTTCTCGGGAAAACACTTTTTCTTATTAATTTTGGTGCGTAGAATCCAAAACAATTCGTACTTTTTCGATCAGACTTCTCAATCAAAAGTTATAGACTAGAAACCAATTTCGAAAAAAAATTCAAAGGGCTGTAACTTTTGAACTAGTAGCCCAATCTTGGAACTGTTTGAAATTATGGATTCTACAGGCCACATTCTATAAGAAAATTTTTTTTCCGGGTCGATCTGAGACAATTTTTTTTTCGGGGCTCAAAGAAAGGCAGTGTATAACCTTCCTTTTTTACCAAAAATCGACTGCACCAAAATTTCTCGGGAAAACACTTTTTCTTATTAATTTTGGTGCGTAGAATCCAAACAATTCGTACTTTTTCGATCAGACTTCTCAATCAAAAGTTATAGACTAGAAACAAATTTCGAAAGAAAATTCAAAGGGCTGTAACTTTTGAACTAGTAGCCCAATCTTCGAACTGTTTGAAATTATGGATTCTACAGAGCACATTCTATAAGAAAATGTTTTTCCCGGTCGATCTGAGACAATTTTTTTTTCGGGGCTCAAAAAAAGGCAGTGTATAACCTTCCTTTTTTACCAAAAATCGACTACACCAAAATTTCTCGGGAAAACACTTTTCTTATTAATTTTGGTGCGTAGAATCCAAAACAATTCGTACTTTTTCGATCAGACTTCTCAATCAAAAGTTATAGACTAGAAACTAGGGAATGCAATACCGGGATTACGGGATCTCGAAATACCGGGATCCCGCAGCATTTTTGCGAGATTAATCCCGCACATAAATCGAGGGATTTGCGGGACTGAGGAATTTGTCGACCAAGGGGACGACTCTGTTTACTTTGTTAATGAAACTGATAACGGCGAATTATTTTTTAAATAATTGTTAAACTTTTTTCGTTAAAAATGTACTATGATTTTTGAGGCACTTTAGAAGACTTTTTGTGCTTTACAGGTAAGGTTTTTTTGAGTTCTAAGTTAGGCCGAAGGTACTTTTTTGTTAAATATTGTGATAATTAGCGATTTATTTTAATACAGAAGTTAACCGCACAGAATTGCTTATTTGCCAATTTATTTAAAGTTTTGCGAGATCCCGCAAATACCGGGATCCCGCGGGATTAACATCTAACAATCCCGCAAATACCGGGATTGAGATTTTGCTGCGGGATTGCATTCCCTAGTCCGCACTGTTAAAAGCGCCTTAAAAATAGGCAAACCACGTAAAATACCCTAAATAAATTCTCCCTGGGTATTTGACAATTCCCTTCAACCTTCCTAGATGTAAGAATATACAAAACAAACCCTGGACATACATTTTTGACCCATTTTATGGGCGGGTATTGAAATGGTACCCTGCGCTTAAGAAACCCGCTATAGCAAGTGCCGTCCGGGGTTGCGGGGGTGGCGGCATAGTTGAAATTGAACCTTAGGGTGTCTAAGAACATCCTCTGAAAGTTTCATAAAGTTATCACAAAATGCAAGGTTGAAACCTATTTTGGCTCTTAACCCCTGCACTAGGGTCATTGTAGACATTTAGCAATGTGCGGCAGGAAAAGTGACACGTGCGGCCGGTAAAGTGACAGGGGACAGGAAAAGTAGACTGACCTGCCTCTGTCATAGAAACTAACATTTTCCTCACATAAAGTAGGCATGAAAATGAAGGTTTCATGACGATTTTGGGTAAATTAAATAAATCGAGGGTGTGGGTCATTAAAAGTGACTTTTCCAAGAAAGCTTGGTCACGTCAATTTAAGTTTTAATGAGGAAGTACGTATTTCACTGATAAAATTCAGTCGTTAGTCTCATCAGTCCTGTGGCCACAACTTAATTTTAAATGACATATTAAGTTGACAAAATATAATCCGGTGTTACCACGGGATTATATTTGATTCGAAATCGAAATCGTGGAGAAATACTGAGAAGGAAAGGAAACGGAATTAAATGTCGAAAAATGGAAGATGATGAGATTTAAGAAGAAGGAAGCAAGGAAAAGGGAGATAGAACGGAAGGAGGAAATGATAGAGAAAGTAAGAGAATTTAAATTTATTTAGGATTGAGGGATCGTTTTCTTTTAATGTATATATGATTTACAATAGCTTACCCAATCGTTTTAAGGAGTTACCTGTGAAGTTTTTTAATTGTAAATATAAAGATTTTTTGTTTAATGAACAATGTACATTTGGAAGGTAAACTAGCTTGTCACTACTAGATGGAATAACATATTCAGATAGATATTACTTTTTACAACGCGTTTTCCAGAAGAACATTTACTTGCGACTTTGATTTTGTTTGTTGATATATATTGAGGTCGGATTGAAAAGCAGACGTTGATCTGAATCCCACCTTACGGTTTAAAACTGTAGTAGTTCACATTAAGCATTTAATTTATTTTATTTGTTTTTCTCTTTACACTAATTTTTTCTTCTTTCTTTAATAATTTTTTTTTAAATAAAATTTTTACAATTCTCTTTAATTGCTTTTTTAATCGTAACTGTCTCATTTGTTATATGGCTACTGCAGTTGTTAAATAAAGGCCTATTATTATTATTATTATGGTCAGTGTTCTTTGCGTTTGGGTTGAATACGAGTGGGTTGTGATAACGTGGTGTGCTTCTGTGAAGAAGGAGTTTTGTGTTTTTTAATTGTATTTATGGTGTTTCTTTGTTCCTGAAGTCGTATGGTGTGTTTCTGTGAAGAAGGAGTTATGTGTTTTTTAACTTAATAATTATTATTATTATTATTATTATTATTATACCAAATACAATGAAATAATGGGGCAAATGCACAAATAAGGAGATTAAGGAAAAAGGGAGAAGTGGCGATGAGACAGGTGTGATGGGTAATAGGAGAGGAAATCCAAAATGAAGTTCAGGATAACGAAACACCTTTTTTGAGGGGTGTTGATGTATGAACGGAGATATGGGGATGAAAAGAAGGGGATGAACATTACAAATCGGAAGGAAAGAAAAATAAAGGAAATGCAGACTGTGTGGAAAGAAAGATATAGGAATGTAAAGAAATAGAACGGACAAGGGGTGGCAGAAAGAAATTCGGGACGGACAGAAAATTGATGAAAAACGGAATAAATAAGCGAAGTGATGCAGAAGATTTGATTTACATCTATTTAATTGAATTTATTATAAAAGATAAATAAAGGATTTCTTTCGATTGACGTAAGTGCAATACGCGAATTTTCTCAATTGTCTACTCATCACTTGCAACAAAAGCAAAACACTTTTGACGATTTGCCAATGCGAAATTGAACACATTTGCATGACGTGCAGCTTATCCCTCAATTTTATTTAGTTATTCTGTAATAATAACCACAATGCGAAGCATCGCACTTACAGCTGTAATTTTCGTAATTGCAACAAGCGCAAATGAGGAAAGCGTTACCTTACGTAAGCACCTACTAACCCACAATTTTCGCTAATCGTTTTCTTTTAGCATCTTTCCTGCGAGTTTGTCACCAAAGTGATCCAAAATTGAATGAATGCATTAAGGAGGCGGTTCAGAAAATCAAACCATTACTTGCTGATGGCTTACCGGAATTCGACATACCGAGCCTGGAACCCTTGCACATATCCGAAATTCTGATTGATCATGGTGCTGGAGCTCTTGCGCTAAAATCCACGTATACTGATATTAAAGTGTACGGACCCTCGCAATTTGTGCTTAAAAGCGTGAAGTATAGTAAAACTGCGTTAATCGCCCAATTAAAATTACGATGTTTGCAGAATTGATCTGAAGAAGGATCGTGTACGATTAAAATTGTGGTTACCTCACCTACGAGTCGTGAGCCAATATTCAATGAACGGACGTATGCTAATGATGCCAATTTCCGGAAAAGGAGAAAGCTGTGGAAATTACAGTAATAAGAAAAATATTAGAATTTTCAATAATTGCTCCGTCTTTTAGGTAACATTGATGTCACGGTAACCTTGCAGGGGCAACGAATCACTAAACACGGAGACGTGTACTTCAATATCAAAGATTTTTATGTTGATTTCGTTCTTGGCCACGCGACAATTAAGTTAGAGAATTTATTTAACGGCGACAAGCATCTTGGTAAGTGCGCTTCCTATTGAATTAGCTAATCTCTAACCCCCAGGTGATACAATGAACTCATTCCTAAATGATAACTGGCAAAATGTGGCCAAAGAGATTAAGCCAGTTTTAGAAGATAACGTTGCTAAGATATTCAAGAAGATGGCTAACAGGATATTTAGTAAATACCCCTTGAATGTGATCCTACCAGATTAAGTGGGGCGTTGTAAATAAATCCCCAAACCTTTAAAATAGTACTGCATGTTGTTATAACACTAGATATACGTATTAGTAACTCAACTAAAATAATATATGGTCATATCAAGGTTTTCTGAATGACCAGTGGTCCACCTTCTATCTTCTATTACACATTTCAATAAAATTTAACCACTTAATAATTGTCCTTAGCTTAAAAATTACTGTCAAAGAAAATGATGTCGTATTCATGTTCACCAATGTAATCAATCGAGATACTTAAATGCCAACTCGTGGAAAGCTCAAAAGGTCGGAATTGGATGCAATTGGATTAAAACCATAAGTGGGATATGTTGATATAATGAACTATTCATAGTTGAATAACACCCCAAAAAGAAACATTGAAAATTCACCAAAAATTTTTGTCATCATGGGATTTGAAGTACAAAGACGTATTTTGAGTATTTCCAAATGCAAATATTTACTCTTTGACGGAACAAATCTACGAAACAGTAATCGCACTATGATCGCTGTCCACTTTTACAACAGCAGAATAAACTGTTTACGATTTTGAACCAAAACCACGACATTTTGTCATCATGTCAATAATAATAATGATTTGTTGGCGTAGTAAGAGCTAATGCTTTTAAAGTAAGTACCTCTTCTTTATTTTCTTTGTTTTTTTGTTTAGTTGAATACTTTTTTTCTCCTCTAGTAATACATGCAGTAATGGGGTTAAGTGGAAGAGCGGACTGTGGCATTGCTGCAGTGCCGAACTTCGCCCTTAATGTACTGAAATAAATCTTTGTTTTTTTTTAAATAATAAAGGCAATATTATTATTATTATTTATTTATTTTGCAACTATTTATATACAACAATTTATATTTAGAATTAAATTCAAAATTACAATTGGTTGAATTCTAAACTCAATTCATCAGATATGTGAACATTCGAAGCTCCCGAAGACGATGAAAGTTTCATTAAATTTCATTGTTTTGCAAACTGGGTATTTGCCTGCGGGTGCTCTCCACCAACTGTAGATCTTCTTTTTATTCTATAAAGAAGCATCTACGACCTACGCATCTTCCAGCTGCATTTCATGATTTCCAGGCAATTTATAAAAAAAACTGAAAAGTCACCAGGTTAGTACACCTTGCTCGGGGATGGCGCCCAGATGACGCCGACCCCACATCATGTAGCCCCGTCTCTAAAGTGCACTGCAAGCGTTCTTGTACGGGGCCGCATTTGCTGCCAGCCAACCAGCCAGCCGCCCAAAGTGAGATTACTGCCTTTTTACAAATAAACTTGCAAAAATGCGCTAAATATCTGTCACGAGCAGTATGAGATGGGTGCAGTGCTGCATATTTGCGAACCATACGCCATACCCAACTAGTTTAGGTCTTTGAAATTTCCTTTTGTTAATGTCAACTCTCGAGGTACTTCTGTTTTAGTGATCAGTAACGTAATTTTCATAAATTCTACTAAATCTTCTACATCACTTACCTTCAAATTGAGTAATTCTTGCCTCCGCGACAAGCTCCAGTAATCCCTCACTCACCTGAAAACAAAAAATGATAGCAACCAAACGTATGACAACAAAACTCTTACTTTTTGCATTATCTAATCCTCGTCATTTACTGTTGTAAGAAAAATAACTTGAGATAGTGTTAGAAAAGCTAGATAAAATTAAAACAGAGTAGGGATGCATAAGAATTAATAAGAACAAAACAAACGCTATGAAACTGGTAGTGTAGGAGGTTATAACTAGGGATGGGCGATAGCTGTTTTCACCTATCGATAAGTATCGGGTACTTACCTATCGATATATTTTACTTATCGATATGCCGATAATTATCGAAATATCGATGGTTATCGATATATCGATACCTATCGATATATCGATAACGATCGATATATCGATCGATATATCGATAACTATCGATATATCGATAACTATCGAAATATCGATAAATCGATAACTATCGATAGTTATCGATATATCGATAGTTATCGGCATATCGATAAGTAAAATATATCGATAGTTCTAGATATATCGATAGTTATCGATATATGAATACTATCGATATATCGATACCTATCGATATATCGATAACGATCGATATATCGATAACTATCGATATATCGATAACTATCGAAATATCGATAAATCGATAACTATCGATAGTTATCGATATATCGATAGTTATCGGCATATCGATAAGTAAAATATATCGATATATCGATAGTTATCGATATATATCGATATGTCGATAGTTATCGATATATCGATATGTCGAAGTTATCGCTAGGGATGGGCGATAACTGTTTTCATCTATCAATATAAGTATCGGGTAGGTAATTGCAGAAGTGCATCAAAATTACCGATAATTTTTTTGAAAGCATGTCTAAAAACTGCATGAGTTTACTTTTATATTTTGGTGAAAGAGCCCGACAAGACAAGAGGGCTCTGTTAACAAAATATGAAAATAACCGAATGCAGTTCTTGCAACTTTAATGGAGTTACCAATTTACCATATTAACTGTGCAATTATCGCAGGGCTCTTTAGCTTTCTACAATGCAATTACCGCTGTAATTAAGCGGTAATTGCACGCCTCATTTGAGAGAAATATTCGACGTATCGATAGTTATCGACAGGGATAGTTATCTTATCGAGTTTTATTAATAAAATCCATTTTCCGGTTTATTCTCCTGTAAAGTGACTATTAATAGTTACTCGACGTTTCTTTGCCACCTTTATCAAGAGTTTTTTGTTAGATTTCGTAAATGTCAATCAATTGAAACTGTATATCTAAATTTGAAGTGTTCTTAGCTTTTTCTGTTTTTTTGTGACTGGTCCTCTGTAACCATCAATCAGATACCGATACATAGGCCATGGTTACACCCTTTGATTGTCTTCTTTATTTTATCTAAAGAGTAGCCATTTTGATGCAACATTATGTTCAAGTTTTTGAAGTGCTTCTTTTTTTGAGCAATCGTCAGTAAGACGATTTAAGAACTAATTATTCACGAATACTATTGTTTACAAATGAGTAACAAATAAAATATTGTACATTATACGCCAGGTAATAGTTTTTACTGGCTCTAGGAGATGACAGGCTCGCCTAACTGCTCGCCAGTCAACTTCTCCTATCGCCAGTAAAAACTCACTTACCTGGCTAATAATGTAAAATACTATTTCTATGGAGTGTTCTAATGTACGGTAGTGAAACGTGGACTACACATTAAGAGATCCGGAAAGGTTAGAAGCTTTTAAAATGTGGAGAAATATGAAGAAGAATGATGAACCTGAAAAGGGTGGGTATGATAAGTAATATAGAAGTATGCATAGCAGAAAACCAATAATGATGAAGAATACATTATTCAAAAACGTTCTTTGTATACATTATGGTTAACAATATGATTGTAAAACTTTTAAAAGAGCGTTTTAAGCGATGGTTCACATAGAACTTATATTGAATTGAATTTTAGAAAATTCGACAATATAATTCTTTTTAAAATAAGGTGCTTAACCTGCCTTTTAATTAAGATAATGACAGAACTTACCCTTTTCACGTGGAATATAAATGTTAAAAGTTGCTGAAGTGTCTTCCTTGTTGAATTAATTCGTATATCAATGTATTAAAAAATCAAACAAAGCGTACAACTGTTATTTGGGTGAAGAGAACTATAAGCTCATTTCTTCGATTCGATTTCTTCGATTTTACCTAGACAAAAACTAAGAACAGATGAAGATAGTTTCGCAATTATGGTGCATAATTCTATGTGTGGCGAAAGTCTCATCAAGTTACTTGGTGGTCTAAATAGTACGTCGGATACATGGCTAGAATGGAGAAAATACGGCACTTTTTGATTGGAATGTGCCACTTTCTGTAATAATAGTTAATACCAAAAGGCAACTTTTAAGATAGGGAGCCACTCGAAAATCCGTGCAGGAGACCAAAATGGTGGGCGTCAAAATGGCGCCATTAGCCGCAATATATTTTTTTGTGTCTCTGCTCCTAATAGTCCGATTTTAATTTTCTTTTTTTTTTATTGAAAGCCCTTACGACGAGGAAACTGTTTTGCTATATAAATAACATTTATCTCTAAAACTTAAGGATTTAGCACAATTTTAAAAAAAAGTGTTTTTTTTACGAATTTGAATCACAAGTACGCTCTTAATTGTGCAATATCCCGGTCTTTTCGACAAAAAAGGCCATCGTTTAGAAATTCAATCGATACAACCCCAAAACTCCTTGTATCTACCCTGCAAGTTCGGAAAATTTCAATCAGCCGTGTTTTTTTTTTGAAAAAATGCGCCATATTTTTTCATCAGGCATGAGATCAAGCATTATGAAAATTGAAAGGAAAAGCCTCGTAAATTTTTTCTCTGAAAAACAGAAAATACACTGCTTTTAAAGTAATTAAAGAAACACTCAGTATATCAACTTTAAACTCTTACTCTCGCTCTTACTCAGATCATGGGTTTTTTCGAGGGTTTTCTCTCGGGTTTTCTTTAAGAATATTAACGGAATATTATGATTTCCAAGTTTTAGATACCTATTTATATAAGTTGAATCATTTTTATTATACAGGGAATCCAGCTTCTGTAAACGGACGATAGAGCCTTAATGGTTGAGATTAATGGGAACGGTTTGTTGGTACGAGAAGAAGAGTTGATATGTTTTATAGGTATCCCCGGGTATCCCTTAACAAAAGAATTATTTTTGTAGGTCTTATCGGTTTTTTTCGTAATGCTAACCGCGAGGCTAACCGTTTTCCGGATATGCTTTTTATACAGGGTGAAAATTTTATTTTCAACACATTTTTTAAAGAAGCTTTTTATGACATCCATAATTATAAAAAGTTTGCTACCAATCCACGTACATTCAATTTGGAGTCAGCGTCAGTAGCATACTTCTGCACAGTCAAAGGGGGCATACTGTTTTTAAATAGGAAGCACTATTTTCTTGACGTAGTGAATTATTTGTCCATACAAACTGATACAATGAAAACTCGTATTTCAAATAATTGAATTTTAATATTTCTTTAGCTAATCGACTTCGAATCGTATAGACCGTTTCATCATCAGACCTTAAGAGTCCGAATATTGTGCTGAATAATACAAATCCAAACATATTAACATTTGACGTGGACAAATTACATACATAAAAATCGGGTTGAGCTTACTTGTGATTCAAATTCGTAAAAAAAACACTTTTTTTAAATTGTGCTAAATCCTTAAGTTTTTGAGATAAATGTTATATAGCAAAATAGTTTCCTCGTCACAAGAGCTTTCAATAAAAAAAAAGAAAATTAAAATCGGACTATTAGGAGCAGAGATACAAAACAATATATTGCGGCTAATGGCGACATTTTGACGGCCACCATTTTGGTTTCCTGCACGGATTTTCCAATCAAAAAGTGCACTTCTTTGGCGTACCCAACGTACTAAAAGAAAGTATTATAGCGTATCGATGCGATGGACAGAAGGAAAGACGTTACAACGTAAAAGGTCCCACTTTCATAGGTAGGCTAAAGTTAAAAAATAAGTTGCTTCCTAGCGCTCTCTAGCATAGTTTCTCAACCCCTATTCCTTATGGGCAAATGCCACATAATCAAATTTCTAAGGAAAAGAACGCCTTTTTGTTTGCATCCGCTCCTCTCTAACACCGTATTTAGGGGATCTACAAGGTCGTTAAATTAAGCGACTGAGTTTTATGTCATTAGAAGAATGCCTGACAACACTCATTTGAAGTATAATTTACAAATTAACTGCAAGTTCACCTTGTAAGCGCACGTAGGTAATTTCATTATAGCCCATTAAAATTTTTATTGTGGGACTCCAGGTTGTCGGTTTTTTCAAACACATTTTAGCATATGCATGATTAATACAGTCAGTATTTCATTAGCAAAGTTTAAAATTATCGATCTCAACTCAAAGTAGACCAGAGTCTGCACATCTACACTACCTATAGCAGAAAGCTTTCACTGAAAATTTGAAGTCTCCTAGCTATTGTAATTGCTGAGATCTCGGCTGGACAGTCAGCCTAACGAATATAATAGCGTATTTTTTTTCAAAAATTCGCTTAAAATACGATAAGCCTTTCAATCCAGCGCCAACATTCCAATCTTTTGTTATTTTTACTTTAGGTTGTGTTCATTTCGTGTTGGGTTATTTCTTCACGCCCTAGTGTCAAAAATCTTCTTTTGCTATAATTTTGTGACAATGATTGATCTGTTAATCAAAGGATATTCAAGGCGAACATTTTGTCTGGAACACTGGATATCTTCAAAACAAAATTTTATTTAGAGAAGATGTATAGCGAAGGTTAAAAGTGATCCGGATTTCTGTTATTATTTATTGAACATTTTAATTATTGCCGAATGATCGCAATTTATAACGTCGACTGGATTGTAACCATTAATTACATTACAAGGGTCAAGAGCATGGGCACGGGAATAAAAAGCCAATTCCCTACTGTATTGAATATTAATTTGGTCTAATTGATTAATTAGGTTAAAATCGAAAATGGGGGCGGAAGAGAAAACCGCGATTTCCCATATTTGGGCTAAAATGTTGCTAAAAATTCCCATTTGCCTACGTTTTTCAAAGTACCAATTATTGTGGTTAAAACAAATGTCCCCAAAATATCGAACTCTTATCATCGTTCTGGTGTTTAAATTTTTGGGTCAAAGCCAGCTGTCTTCACTCCGGTTTTCATTGTACTCTTTGGTTCACATATCATTCTTATGTGTTTCTACATTACACTACTTATACAATAACTTTTCGAAGAATACACTATGGATTTAATTAGTAAGCTAAATTAAGCAGATAAAAAATGAAACCATTTTTGGGCGAGAAATATGTTTTTTATTGCATGTTGTATACTAGATTTATTTTCCAAATTAATTTGCAAAAAGTCCAAAAAAGGTCAATTGGGTGTGTACGATAAATCAATAATCCTAATTGAGGTTTCCATCATTCATAATTATTCTCGGTAAGACAGACCGTTATTATATAAACCATTTTGCATACATTCGGTTCGGGTTTCGATAATTCCAAACAGTCTTTCGCTAATACGTTCGATATATGAGGCGCTGCCGCCAGCGCGTTAAGATTAATTTGGTCCTCAGACGTCAATAACCCCAAATTCCGAAAGAGGCATCTCATGTAACAGTGAAACGTATCTTCGTCGGGAAGATGCAGTTGCCTGAACATTATCCTGGGAATCTTGGGATCAACTTTGGTTTCATTAACGCATAAATCCACATACGGCTCGTTATTCTTTTCCCATGCTTCCCGAACGTTATCTTTTAGCTAAAATTCAATTATTACTTACACTAAAAGAAATAACACGTTCAAAAAGCCGAACCTTCTGTGTCGAAGCTGCAATCACCAAGAAGAGTAGCACGTTTAAGATTTTCATGGTTATCTGTACGCTCCGAACTCGGTCTCGGATTAAACAAATTTGCGCTACGATTGTGGACCTTTTAATTGCGTTCATTTTTAGTAATTCTCGACGGTTCACATAACCACACAATGTCTATACAAATATGTGGTATAAATTAACATACTTATGTTATACAGTAGATATGATCTAAATATGGTAACGTGTTGTGCTATAAAGTGGATTATCTTAACGATCTCTGATCTGCAGTTGTTCTACAGAAATTATATTTCCTACTTAAAATTTAATTTAATTCTGGGGTAATTGTACCGATGCTTTTATAATAGAGGATACCTATCGGATTAACTTTTATTTTGCAACAGCCTCACCTATCTTAGCTTGTTTCATATTTTTTGTAACGCAAGGCGAACATTTGAGCCTAGGTTTCGTATTTGTTACACCACATTTAAGTTATTCAATAATGCAACACGCACGAAATTTATGTTACAGTTACGCTACTGTTGCATATTTACGTTTGCCAGGACCAGTTGTTTTCCAAAACGCTTAGAAGACTACGTCGGGGGTTAATTTTAATAGGGAGATGCTACCACTAGGTAGTATAGGCTAACGTTGGCTGTGGTAAACGAAATAATAACAATGTCAATATCATTTAAGGTTGTAAATTAAATTAATAAATATTGAAGAATACAACGTAAATACAACAATTTTGAATACAATGTTTTATATTCCGTTTATTTAAATTTAAACTTTGAGATGTATGAAAGCACAAGAAACGTCAGACCTTTATGTTAAATACCTACAGTTTATAAGACTTTAAATTCGTTGCATTAAGTTTTACGACTGCATCGCGCTTTAGTGCAGGGGTTAAGAGCCAAAATAGGTTTCAACCTTGCATTTTGTGATAACTATGAAACTTTCAGAGGATGTTCTAGACACCCTAAGGTTCAATTTCAGGTATGCCGCCACCCCCGCAACCCCGAACGGCACTTGTTTTAGCGGGTTTCTTAAGCGCAAGGTAGCATTTCAATACCCGCCCATAAAATGTACCTTCGGCCTAACTTAGAACTCAAAAAAACCTTACCTGCAAAGTACAAAAAGTCTTCTAAAGTGCCTCAAAAATCATAGTACATTTTTATCGAAAAAAGTTTAACAATTATTTAAAAAATAATTCTCCGTTATCAGTTTCATTAACAAAGTAAACAGAGTCGTCCCCTTGGTCGACAAATTCCTCAGTCTCGCAAATCCCGCGGGATTAATCTCGCAAAAATGCTGCGGGATCCCAGTATTTTGGGATCCCGCAATCCCGGTATTGCATTCCCTAGTTTCTAGTCTATAACTTTTGATTGAGAAGTCTGATCGAAAAAGTACGAATTGTTTTGGATTCTACGCACCAAAATTAATAAGAAAAAGTGTTTTCCGGAGAAATTTTGGTGCAGTCGATTTTTGGTAAAAAAGGAAGGTTGTACACTGCCTTTTTTTGAGGCCCTAAAAAAAATTGTCTCAGATCGACCCGGGAAAAAATTTTCTTATAGAATGTGGCCTGTAGAATCCATAATTTCAAACAGTTCCAAGATTGGGCTACTAGTTCAAAAGTTACAGCCCCTTGAATTTTCTTTCGAAATTGGCTTAACTTTTGATTGAGAAGTCTAATCGAAAAAGTACGAATTGTTTTGGATTCTACGCTGTTCAGAAAAACTGGGATACTATAAACATCAGCAGGTTGAGTGATGATTTGAAATTAGAATCCAGTGTCGATACAGCAAGATATCTAGCCTGCCAATCATCAGTTTCTGGAGCGTGGCTCAATGTACTTCCTTGTAAAAATCTGGGAACACTACTGAATGATAATGTTTTTCGAATAGCACTGGCTCTACGTCTAGGTTGCACAATTTGTGAATCCCACCACTGTATGTGTGGCATGCTTGTTAACCGTCAAGGCACACATGGTCTATCTTGTCAGAAAAGTGCTGGAAGATTATCACGTCATCGCGAACTCAATTGCATTATTCAGAAAGCTCTTGTCTCAGCAAACATTCCTTCAACATTAGAACCCCTAGGACTATCAAGAACAGACGGAAAACGGGTAGATGGTATGACTCTGATCCCTTGGTCTCATGGTCTACACTTAATTTGGGATGCGACTTGTTCTGATACACTTGCCTCTTCTCGCTTGTCACTTTCCTCGCATTCCACTGGAGAGGTTGCGAGACAAACTGCTGCTAACAAGGTGAGGAAATATCAGGAAATTATCAATGCAGGTTACCAGTTTTTACCTTTCGCTGTTGAAACCCTTGGACCGTGGTGTACGGAAGCTATGCAATTTGTAAATACTTTAGGAAAGAAATTGAAAAATGCCACAGGAGAGCACCGTTCAAAAACATTTCTTATTCAAAAAATTAGTCTGGCCATTCAGCGCGGCAATGCCGCTGGTATTATGGGCACTTTCCCTTCTACAATATCTTTAAATGAAATTTTCTTCCTTTCTTAAATCTTGAAACCTTTTTTTTTATAGAAAGCTACTAAATAGAACCTTGATAAAGGCTAGCCCACCTACAATATTCATTTACATAACACAATTGTCTTAAGCAAATCCCAATCAATAAATTTGTTCATAAGAAAAATTGTTTTCCCGAAAAATTTTGGTGCAGTCGATTTTTGGTAAAAAAGGAAGGTTATACACTGCCTTTTTTTGAGGCCCTCAAAAAAAATTGTCTCAGATTGACCCGGGAAAAAATTTTTCTTGTAGAATGTGGCCTGTAGAATCCATAATTTCAATCAATTCTAAGATTGGGCTACTAGTTCAAAAGTTACAGCCCTTTGAATTTTCTTTCGAAATTGGTTTCTAGTCTATAACTTTTGATTGAGAAGTCTGATCGAAAAAGTGCGAATTGTTTTGGATTCTACGCACCAAAATTAATAAGAAAAAGTGTTTTCCCGAGAAATTTTGGTGCAGTCGATTTTTGTTAAAAAAGGAAGGTTGTACACTGCCTTTTTTTGAGGTCCTCAAAAAAAATTGTCTCAGATCGACCCTCTAGTGCGGACAGTAAAATCGTGACGGAGACCTCTTTTGGCTGCTCTATTGAATATTATATAGTTAACTATGCTCTAAAGTATTTATTGAGACTTTACAATGCCGAAAGGAAAGTTAACGATAACTACGGCACTAAAATTATTGAACCCTATCTTAAGTACACTCGCCTCCGCAGTCGCACAATTCGGTGCAGGTCACATCGGACTTGACAAAGCTGCATCTTTGTGTGCAACCTTTCTTACATCCACATTTTACTAAGATTACAAAAGCTTCTAGAACTGGAGGTTTTAAAATCCAGACAGGCTCCCATTCTTGATCTTCACTCGAGTTTCTCCAACCCCAATCACATGGATCCGGAAGTTGCTGTTGCGCCAGGAGGCAATGTCCCCATACATGTCCTGCGAATGTATGTAGATTAAGTTTGTTTGTTGAATATGGATTCAATTGTAAATTCATCTATTCGCCTACTTACCGCCTCTCTTAAGAAAGGTTGCACACAAAGATGCAGCTGTGCCAAGTCCGACATGCCCTGCACCGAATTGTGCGACTGCGGAGGCGAGTGTTCTCAAGATAGAGTTCAATAATTTTAGTGCCATAGTTATCGTTAACTTTCCTTTCAGCATTGTAAAGTCTCAATAAATACTTTAGAGCATAGTTAACTATACAGGGTGGTGACTTGCGTAACGCATCATAGGGATTTTAATGTAAAATTCATTACATGCGATTATTGGCTCCCCAAATTATTTTAGAGCAAAAATGTATTAAGGTTTTTTGTAGAACAAAATTTTTTATGTCAATCAACCGTATTAGTTTTCAATTTTTTTCATATAAAGACGGAAAATTGGAATAGTATATTAAAGCATAAGTTGCAGAAGGCGCTATATTCTAGCACGAGTTCAAGTTTCGAATGAACGAGTGCTAGAAAGACCTTCTGCAACATATGCTTTATACTATTTACTCTGTTGAGCATTTTAATTGTATTAAAAAAATTAACAATTCTGACATTTTATGTAATAAATATTTCAATAAAGAAATTAAGTTGGCAACACCAACAATTTTTCAATAAAGAAATTAAGTTGGCTACGCTACATTTTGAAAAAATTCAATTTAACAAGCGCGCCAAATACGAATTTGTGCAGTATATTTTAGTTTTTTCAATAAAAAGTGAATAATGTGCGAAGAAATTCGTCCTTCCACTCCTCCAGAGCTTCGACAGTTAGCAGAAGAGACTGTTCATAATTTGCTACCAGGCAATAATTTCACAATTATTCTAAAAGTTTATAATAATTGTACATTTAGTGACAAAGATTAGTTTTGTAATTTTGTTAGGTTATAAAACCTCATTTGTATTAAATGTGGATTTCTCTAAGTACCTACACTGAATTTTCAATACCTAATGATTTCAATTACCCGTATCGTTAATAACTGTAACATAATGTTATAACAATAAGTGAAATTAGTTCACATTTTACTAAACCGTTGAG
>NW_022170596.1:18105732-18113412 GCF_008802855.1 Photinus pyralis
ATAATACGCCTTTCTGAGGACATCACACGTCACCCTATCACATAATCTACGCAAGACAAACAGATTTTTACTTAGTTTTGATTGAATATAATCAATATGAAGAGTAAACTGCAACTTAGGGTCAATGTGTATTCCAACAAATTTTACTGACGGCGAATAAGATACATCATGGCGTTTTAAAGAGAATAACAATTGTTCAGTTTTCGTTGAATTTAAATTTAACTTATTAGCAGTGCACCACTCTTTAGTTTGTGTTAAAATCTTCTTCCTGTTTATCAACGATATAGACTGAATATAGCCTACACTAATTTCTTCAGCTGCGGTATCAAATAAAAATACTGCAGGTACCACGTTGCTACGTGTACCTACCTAATTGTATGGAACACATATTTGACCAGGTAGTAACAACGCTAAAGCTAGGAATTGCCTTATTATCTGATACATCATTTGAAAGCTCTTCAAAAATGCTTTCGAAGGATACATAAGTATGGTCTCTTACTGAGGAGAATATTATATCTACATTAACATAATACAAGTATTAGAATAAATATCAGTTGACCCTGCTTTGTTGCCTATAACAAAGAAATATTACCCCGTGGACCTACCCCTAATATTGTGAATCAATTTAAGAATTGCATCCAATTTATCAGTTATTTAGGATCTTTTCATATCGCAAGCCTAATACTTTAGAGCTCGTTTAAATCACTAGGATTCTAAAATTCATTATGGGGGTAGCCGAGTTTTCTTGGAATCAGCCCCCTCCCCCACTGATTGGAATTACTTTTTTAAAATTTAACTTTGTACCGAAGTTACGAACTATTTAAGAGAGATGATTTACAAGTAATTATTGCAATTTTTGAGGGCCACTCTTACACTGTTAAAAGAGCAAAAAGGTATAACATTTGGGGTGGCCAGGCCTACTTGGACGTAGCCCCTCCTCTGTTTCCCTTTACTTATTTGAAATTAATTTGTATGCATGGATTATGAGTTATTTAAGAGATTTTTGCAAGCAATTTATAGAGTCAAGAGCAAATATTCGCAGATGTAGGTAGTAATCCTTTGGATGGTCAGGTTTATTCGGACGTAGCCCTCCCTCCCTTTTCCTTTACTTATTCAAAGTAAATTTTATCTATGTATTACGGGCCATTTAAGAGCTTTAACTTACAATCAATTTGAATTTTTGTTTGAGTTTTTGAGGTCAAATAGAAATAATCGTTGAGGAAGGCACTAGTTTTAATAAAAATTTCAAAGAGATTGCTATGTAGACGATAAAATTGTATTAATTGATGAAAATTCGAGAAAACTGTTAGAAAATTTGGTGTAAACATTTATAGAATATTTAGAAAATTGATGTTTGGAAAATAAATTAGAAATTTCAAGTAAAAAAAACTGAAATGATACTTTTCAAAGGAAAAATCGATATCAAGAGGCTACCAACCAGAAAAATTAACAATAAACAAATTACAATGGCAGATAAAATAAAATACCTTAGAATAACTTTACAAGAAAGATTTTAAGTATACACACGCACATTTAAAATAGATCTAAAAAAATATATATGCACTTTAAAAGAAAACTGGGGGCTTAACAAGAGAACATTGTTACTAAACTATAGTGGAGCTTAACTTAACCAAACTACAAACAAAGATGTTAATTTTAACACAAAGAAATATAATAAGTAAAATTTAAAATTCCTATAAAAAATACTCATTTACAATTATTGCGCGTATAATGGCATCAATTGACAAAAATTAAATCAAACATACAAAATTACAAATTAAGAAAGAGCAAGAAATAAATTTACAAAATACAACCAGTGAAAAGAAAAACTTAAAACGAAGTTGATGAAGGACTCCATAGTGTTTGAGTGATTGTTTAATGGAAAAATGAAGTGAATTGAGACTCAAACAGTTTTTATTATTAATAAATAATAAAAACTGTTTGAGTCTCAATTCGCTTCATTTTTCCATTACTTAAAACGAACTTTGAATTTCCTGAAATGGCTTTTATGAATAAAATAAATTCAACAGAAGAAACTATAATACCAATGAAAAAAAATACTTCAAAATTACTTAAATATATGGCAAAATGAATGGCAAGAATCTATAAAAGGAAGAGAAACCCATAATTACATACCCAACATTCAAGAGAAATTAAAATTGAAACTATGGCTCCCAAATAGAGGGACCACGCAAAGTATCACAAATCAAGGTCTATTTAAAAGCTATTCTTACAAAATTGGTAAGTAAAATTAAAAAAATAACTTTTTTTAAGTCGGGGCGATTAGGAAAAAAGTTCGCAGTTTTGAGTAAAGCTATATGAAAATTGGTGTATGTGTTCTTTGACCCTTCTAAGTTCCGATGTGGCGGCACGCTCATTGCTCCTGGAATGAAAATGCCACCACTACGTCACGTCGTCGGGACACTGATTCCAAGCTTCGAAGGCAGTTTTGTTCCCACGTCCTTAGAAACCGGTGACGGTGTCACAGCCAGTGAGGGCTGCTGATCTTGATAAACCTGCAAAAATCGTATACTTTTTCTACGACCTCTGGGAATTTCGAAATTAAAGCAAATGAAGGCAAAACCTAAAACGACGTTGGTTGACCGTTTTGACGTTTGTTGATAATTATCACTTCCAAACGTACCTATAACATGACCTATTCTAATTTTTTTCATTACGCACGAGTATAGGTATGGGTACTATTACATGCCTATAAGTTACACGTTTTATGACCTCATTTTCAGGGAGGTCGTAGAAAGATATATTACATACAGGTAATTAGGGTGGATATTGGATTGGGAAAATACAGTAAAATAAAAATGTGAACAAATATAAAAAACGAGCTTCCATAAATAAGAAAGTTGGCACTACACATCATGCACAAAACCAAATTTGGAAACTGGCCTTAAATTTGTTTTTATTCCAAGTGGCTATGTATCAAATTTCATTTAAATCCATGGCTAAAGCTATGCGCATATTGATTTTCATGCAATTCGGTTGGTAACTAACGGAGATGTCAAAAGGGCTTTCTTTATTTTCTATTTGTCTACATTGCCAATTCACGAACTCCGATCTACAAATTTGATAAAAAAATCCACCTGCAAAATTTTATCGTAATCGGTCCATTCGTTTACGAGATATCGTGGTAATAGACGGACAGACAACACAAAATTATAAATTCAAGGTAGGCTCGTTAATAAAGAATGAAAATTGAGGACAGAAACGTATAGACATTACTATAGGTACAGGACTATGTACATGTTATTCACCCCCTTGTTTATAAGTTCATGCTTCCACGGCAAATATTTGGAAGTTAACTGTGAAAAATCTGTTTTGCGTAGGTATATATATGGGATGCGCGATAAACGACAAAACTAATAGAGCGAGGTGGCAGCAATCAATATTTATGAAACCCGAACTGCAAATTTTTGCCAGAAATTTGATAAACGTATCCGTAACATATTTTATCCAACAAATGTGATTTTGCTGATCATGTTTTAGTCGCACTTGCGAACAGTAAATGTTATTTTTTGTTCTTCTAAAGTACTCGATTCAAAGCGATAGGGACGACCCTTAGCTTAAATGGGAAAACTTTCCAATACTTTGCAGAAGTTCAAAACGTAGACTAAATAACTAAAGGTGAACTAGCCAATTTAGCAAAAGTCGCCTACACAGATTGTGTAAAACATTTAAATGAAAATACCATCTTCGTTCACAACGGGATCTAAGCAGATTACATACAATACAAAAAACGCTAATTAAGAATTGTTTAATTTCAGCGCCCTGGCTGAAAGCGTGCAAGAGGACCGATCCGAATCTTAGCAAGTGCTTAAACGAGATGTTTGTTCAGATGTTCCCGCAGCTAGCAAAAGGTGAGCGAGTCTTAATTTAAGAAAATGTTTCACTTTCGTAACTGCAGCAAAAAATCTAGTAAGAGTTATGTTTATGAGTTTATGACCCCCTTTGCTCAGGTGCGCCCTGTAAAGTAATTAAATTTCGTAACCCGCCCCTATATTTCCGGGATTATAACTATAAAACCTGACTGTATTTTATACATTTTGGCATTTTAATCCAGATTCTTGGATGGTTTTAGTGGTGTAGATTTTGTACGATATTGTGCGGATTCGTTGAACTCTCCATAATAAAGAGGAAAAGCATGTCATTCCCTCGGTCATTCCTCTACTGTCAACTCTGCGCAACGTTTATTACATTTGCGTTCCTGTACCCCTAAAAGTACTTAATTTCCGTTGTGTCATATTCGTCCGTAAAGTAAGTGTGATTAATGCCACTCATATACACATACTTGATGGTTAATCAATGGGCTTGGAGAAAATGAAACCAACCAATTAAATTGTGCAAGACGACAATATTCTAAAGCATCGAAGCAAAGTGACAATTTATCCGCCATTGACTGTCTACTGGGGACCAATCCATATTAAACATTGTGATATAACGCACCTTCTTTGCAGGTATCCCACAAGCGAATATTTCCCCATTCGAACCGCTATACCTCGACAGTGTTTCGGTGAGTAAAGGATCAGGACCGATCACTTTAGCCGGTAGCTTTATAAATCTCACCGTAGTAGGGCCTTCCAACGCAACGCCAACCTTTACAAGGTAAGCAACCGATATATAACGACTTGCTCTCATCTTCGGATTACAGCATGGACATTCCCAACAGGAAGATGCACTCCGGCATATTTTTCCCATTACTCGATATTAAAGCGCGATATAATCTTAAGGGTAACATACTGGTCCTTCCACTGGTCGGCCACGGAACGAGCGACTTGAAGCTAATAAAAGTCGATACCAATGTGCTTAGCGATCTAAGTTTCCCAAAGGTCGAAGGTCGCGAGATACTCCAAATAGATCATATGAATGTGAACTTTAAAGTAGGAGGGATGCGGGTGAACTTGCGTAATTTATTTAACGGGAATGAAGTACTGGGTAAAGCGCTTTAGCTTGATCTACCGCGTGATTAAATTTCACTTTCAGGACAGACATTAAACTCCTTTCTGAATCAAAATTCCAATGAAATCATTACCGACCTCAGCGAAAGCATTGGACAAAGTTTAGGCGATATTTTGAAGGAGTTAATGAATGAAGTGTTTAGCAAAATTCCGACGGACTTGTGGCTGTTGGAAGATGACGAGGAACCTTCGTCGCAGATTCAAGAAATTTAGATTTTATTAGAGATTAGTTAAATTATTTACGATTACACCGTACTGAGTAGGTACTACTAGCAATGACTGAGCTTATATTTGGGCTCATCAGAGGATACGTTTTCAAAAGTGTTTGTTATCTTAGGGGTTAATTTCTTAGTTATAATACACCCGTTATTTAGGCGATTATTACACGTCTTCAGTTTAGGTGCACAATAACGAAGCAGTGAAATTTTAACAAGAAATTATAGAAATCGCAGTTTACAGAAGACCGATTTTACTGGCTATCATTACTAGTAAACTACAGAAATCAGTCATTCACTTTTTACCCTGCGGCAACGGGCAAAGCGAAATCTAGCAATTAACTCCAGTCGATGTGGATTCAAAATATCATTTTTAGAAGTTTTCTTTCCTCACACGATTACGAAATTGGCTGTACTTGCATCAGATCTTCAAACCAATTGTTTAAAGAATTTGAATTGTTCTCTGCATGTGGGTTAAGTAGGTATATCATAACACCACATATAAGTTATTATTATTTAAATTCAGTACTTTCTCTGATGAGGTAATAAGTCAAGTAGAATGTACCTATACAACTATGTAGCACGAAACGTTCAAAATAAAGATGAATACCTATGCATACACCTTTTTTTGGATAAAGGGGGATCAACTACTGCAAAGATTGTCAAAAATTGTCATACAGAAGAGTACCGTACCGCAAATTTGATTTTTCAAATTATGGAATTAATTTCACCATGCGGTAATTTATTTGGCTATTTAATTCTATTCCAATTTGTTCGAAGTGCATTTGTTCAGTTTGCTTAACTGGTGAAATTTCCCAGAGCAAGTATTGAAAGTTTACCTTATTTCTTATCTAAGATTATTACAGTGTTGTAAAGAGCGGATGACTTTTGATAACCTTCTGATTGAAATTAATTCTTTTTAATGCATTTTGATTTTGGCAGGAAAATTAACAACCCCTTAACTTCACACAATCGTAACAAAGTGAACATTTATCGGTATTGACCATGAAATAGGGTTTTGCTGTTTCAATTAGGGGCTCTGAACACTCTTACTTTACCACTTTATGGATTCTTTATCAAAAAATGAAAGTTTCTTATAAAGTTCCTTTATTGTCTCTGCTAGCTCTTAATGATAAAAATACACAATTAGTTACGATAGATGAACTCCTTTTTCCTGAAACTTGCCTTGAAATTTTCATAGTTAATTGAACAATTTACACCAAATCAACGTAACGTATTGATTAAAAAATGGACGTTCCAATCACATTCCCTTTTTACAAGTTTTCTTGGGAAATTCGAATTAATTATATTGCAAAATAAAAACTTGGCCAAGATATTTTGAATCAAATATTCTTAGTTTTCCTTACAACCGAACAGCCACAAAATCCACCATTTTTTTTCAGGAAAGATTTATTGTACATGAATACAGGGTGAACACATTAATTTGGACAATGTTTTCTATTGAAAATTGAATTAATTATTAGATTTAATGCAATAAAATTACAATACCTTATATATTTTAGGTTGGACAATGATGTTGACAATTCAACTGGAAATACTTTCTTACATCGACAATGGGATTGAACACGAAATACAGGAAATGTGGTAGGAAATACCTCGGTCGTCGGGTAACGTTTCTTTCTAATACAGCATCAGCATAAACTCTTTTTTATTATACTTCATTGAAATCACCTTATTTACACCTGTATTAGAAATAACGGTATCTGGCCTTTTCCAGGCTAGCGCACGTAGCAAATTACGAAGAAGAACGAAACTATTTGCTATTGTTGTAAACATTAATGGTAACATTGGCGGTGTCACTATTATTGACAGTTAAAGTAACACCTTGTTGAATTATATACTTTACCTTAAATGATCGATTGTGAGTAAAAT
This sequence comes from Photinus pyralis, assembly GCF_008802855.1. Taxonomy (NCBI): domain Eukaryota; kingdom Metazoa; phylum Arthropoda; class Insecta; order Coleoptera; family Lampyridae; genus Photinus; species Photinus pyralis. The sequence continues at coordinate 18,112,811 of NW_022170596.1, forward strand.
AGTATACAAACCTCGCTGGTCAGTGGTTCATAACCAACGCCTCGCGCTTATACCTTAAGCCCTCGGGGTAGGTAATGAACCACCTCCCAGCTCGGTATGTAATCTACTATTCCCGGTCCCATTGATTCTTTCCGTGCGCTGAATATAAATACCCAAAATATTGCTTTAAAATACAAATTTACAGGGAAGTAAACTAATTTTCAGAAAATCTATATACGTTGTAATGTTTCATATGTAAGTATTTTGCGTTTTAATTCGTAGATGCTTGAATATTTAGATAAACTTCTTTGAGAATTTGTGACATTTTTTGACGTTTCGTCAACCTTATCTGAAATAAACTAATTAAACAAATCGCCTTTGAAATGATTTGAGAGTAACCATGAAAACGCATTTTCTATAACTGTTACAAAATAAAAATGTTAGCGAGTTTGTTGTTTTTTATGTTATCGATTTAAAAGAAGTATAATAAGAAATATCGTTCATTACACGTCCAGAAATGCTTTTTCCGTGCTTGCATGACTTCCCGTGTTCGGCTACGCCTCACACGGGAATTTGCCACGCGCGCACGGAAAAAGCCTGCTTTCCAGACTCCTAATGAAATA
>NW_022170596.1:18113512-18138780 GCF_008802855.1 Photinus pyralis
AAAAGACACTTATGAAAGGGCGGGGATGATTGGGGTAATCTCACAAGGGTCAAGCCTAGGCAAGACCTAAAATAATTCGTTTTTTACCCTTCGGGAGAAAAACGTTGAATATTTTTGACGTCTCTAAATTAAATTCAGAATTGTCAGAAGCGTTACAATGATTTATATGGCTCCTGCTAAAGTTTTGTATGACTATAAAGAAAAACTAACCGTCTCGTGGTTAATTTTCAATGGTTAACATATCCCTTTATCGTCTTGTATAATAAATAACTATTAATTTTGTAGTTGTTTTGTATTGTTACTTAGATGTTAAAAATCAAATTTCTTTAATAGGTTTCTTTCACGTATTAAGAACTGTTCAATCTATAACTTACTAAAATTTGAAAGGTAATTTTATTTTCAAGGGAGTTTAAACTTTGCGGTGGCGCGGCAAACCTCAAAAAATGGTCACTATGAAGGGTTTTCGCACTGAAATCATACTTAAATGTTACTTAAAAACCAATATTTGTGAGGATTAAATAACTTAGAATTAAACAAGCTTTAATTTGGTTCATTAAAATTGGCCCAAGGGATTAGTTTCAAACTCGACCGCACATACTTTTTAGTCCGACAGTAGTTACAATTAAACGAACCCAAACGTGTTTTGTGTGTGTGTGGGAAAGTAAACAGAAAATAAACTGCACCACAATAGACAAGAAGCGACAATGTTACTTCCGGTTGACGAGTATTGACCAAGATTGAATCACTTAGTCATTTGACTATTATCTACCTATTACTGAAAACAGAACTGGAAATTTCGAAACAGTTCGTAAGTTATCATGCACACAGACGGACGGACGGACGGACAGAAAGTCCAAAATCATAAACTCGCTTTTTGTCGCTTATTAATAATTGTCAGCGACAGAGTTTCCTGTACATGTTTTCTAAACTGCGTAGTTTCTGAAAAAAAAACTAATCTTACCTTAATGAGATTTTTTTGTATCAAAATTATGGAGTTGTGAGGTCGTCGCGTACGTCTCTAAGGATGTAGGTAATTCAGCCGTTTTAGTACGATTCTTGGGTAACAGCCTAAAATTCGGGCATTTCAGGGAGTAAAGCGATTTCGATTAGCTTTTAAAGGAAACTGGCTCAGGTAATTACTAGACGCCATCTTGAAAAAGGCGTTAATTAATTATCAAAAAAATGGGTAGGGAGTAATGCGGGGAGATTCTTGAATTCATTCGGTTTACCAGAGGGGAACCAGGTAGACGACTGCGGAAAAAATCGTTCCGGGGTTTATCAGAATGAAAGTTGCTATTTAATAATAATAATAATAATAATAATAATAATAATAATAATAATAATTTAATCAGTATAAGACAATTGCACAATTGTATAACATCGTCACAAACAGAATATAATAACAAGCGGAGGTACTTCGTACTAAATCTCACAATATAAATTACTATATAAATTAATAATGGAAACTAGACATTTTTCATACAGTCCAAGAATTCCTGGTGGCTGTAAACAACATTTTTGTGGACATCATAGAATACAAATAAAAATACTAGAAAAATTCGGTGCATAATCAAGTTTTTATATCGGGTATTGGTTGGGCACTGAAAAAGTCAGCGCAAATTTTATTGTGGAAAAAGATAACTCCTCTAATTGAATTAATTAAACGTGTTTAGTTTGGGACTTACAACCAAGGAGGGATTATTGTGCTGTGCAGGCAGAAAACAAAGAAAAACTGTAAAGCTGATTAAACGCATTTTCCGTCGCATAAACTGCGATTAAGGATAAATCAATTAAAACTTAAACGTACCGGTGTAGTACTTTCGCTAGAAGGGACTTTCGGTGTCAAGTTAGAATTAGAATCTATATCATTCTGTAAAAATCCAATATGGCGCCCATAAGAAAAAAAAAGCGTGTTATAGAAATTCTGATAACAAACTCAGATTCTTCGAAAGAGAGCCCACAGATGGTGCTAACGGAAACTGTCCATTACCGACCGTTTAAAAAATTTCAAATGCGCTTTTTTAGTCACAAAAAGGGGGCAGTTTGCCCTTATTTAATATTGGAAGCTTCGGCTATCTAAGGCAAATGTTATTCGCTAATTTTGGAATACATGCAGCAAGGGATTGGGAAAGAGTAACTTATTGGACGGGGAAGAAAGAGTTGAGTTTTGACTAAGTAACTTAAAAAACCACCTTCCACCGGGCCATGTTCAACAAATCAGAGGAAAAGCGAGCATGGTGGCTTCCAGCATAAAGATGTGACAGTGAAATAAGTAGTGTATACCTACATTAGTCCATTTTTGGAAAATACATCACAATATAAAATGCAACATTTCATCACTAGGTGCTTACTAGACGAATAAGAGATTGCTCTTGTAGAACACCAATAAAATTAACGCTAATATCATCGGAAATTATCAAACAATTTGTGTCTCTTCCACTAAAAATTGCACTAGAATATTAAGTAACGTCGAAGGAAAAAGATTCCAGTGGCATTTACTCAAATCCGCTTCTTGGTGTTTATTGCATAAAGAATAATAAGGTTAAGCCAATGAGAATTTTTTTTCTTCAAAGTCAAATTCCTCACTGTTGTACTCCGGGCTTTTAGGTAAATCATGAAAATAACATAAAGTAAAATATTGTTGTTATATGCAAAGCTACCTACCAAATTTGAATTTTCTGCTTTTAAATTGCGAATTTTCTAATTTATTTCTGCACACATATAGAAATTTAGTTGTGTCTATACAATCTTTGTTTACAGCTTCTCTACCAATAGGTAGGTATACGCCTTTATTTACACAACACATTATTTGCATATGGAGATGAACTTCAAAATTAAGATGTAAATGAATACCTTCAACTACCTGTGGGTATCAATTAAAGCGTCAAAATTAGTTTAGAAAACTGATAGATCCATGTTAAAAAGTATGGTAGGGTACGACGGCTCGTGCTGTCGGCACCATCTTCGGGCATAGCAGTTGCCGAAATAGCCCATCGATGACTATAACCGCGTAGACATTGTGGGAACAGGATATCGTTTTTACATATAAAATAATATTACAATAATGTATTATAATATAAAAACAGGTTCTCCTTAATTTGAAAGCGATAAATTAAGCTCTACCGTTAAAGTTAATTTTTTTCGAACCTGAAATAGATAAAACTTCAATGTCAGCCCATTATTCGAGATGGTAATCGATCCGAGCAATCACGATCTGTGTGTATCATTGATCGATTTAATACAACTAATGGGATTTCATTGCCATAAAATAAATTTTAACAAACTGCGATAATAATAAATATAAGTCAGATCTCGATCTATACGACACATTAGCCATAATATTTATAAATCATGTGCGTGATTGTCTCCGTGTGGGCTTGCAAATGCGAAAACGGCAATAAAGCAGAAATTAGATCAGTCTTAGTATAGTTGGGAAACTGTGTCCAAAAGGTTACCCGTTTAACAGGTACGGGTACTGTTTTTGATAAAATAATCAAATCGTGGATTATTTATTTTTAACCCAAATTGCACAAGAATGTTTGTGATAAACAACTTTGTAGATTGGATAAGTGGTCCTATAATTGCTCGGTTTATTTATGGGTAAGAAAAAATATGAGTGCAGCTTTTATATTGCTTCTTGCCAAACACGATCTGATTCTCGTGGACCACTTTACGTAACGCTTTTAAAACTGTGACTCTCTCTTTATCTTTTAACCCCATCCATTTGTACGCCATTAATAACATTTCTTCCATAAATATTCAAATAAGTTTCATCAAGGTTACCTGGGACATTGGACCTACGCTCTATTACCTAGTCAAGGTTAAACGTTTTCCAGCTCCTGTTTGTTCAGGAAAAAAACCTTTTTTGCATAGAGTACTTTCTGCAATTTGTTTTGCCTATTCCTGACGTGCTATGTAAACCTATGGGTCAGTTTATCGATTCTGAAATGATCTATATCCAGTTAAAAATAACAGGTTTTTAAACGATACTAAATAAATTCGCCTATCACGGCATATTAAGTTGTATATAAGTATATCGATAATTAATGACGACAAATTAAATCGCCACAATAAATTAGTAGCTAGCTTTATGGGTTACTTCGAAAGGAAAGGCATGGCTTGGCTGTTTAGATTTACCCTTGTGACCATAATAACAACATAGTGCTCATCATCATTAGATTTCTGATTGCTCTCCTCCACGACTCTCTATCCTCTGCTTTACTCTTTCATATCCTTCTTCTCCCTTCTTCAGGTTGTCCACCAATTTCCTTCTTCTTCTTCTTATCTTATCCTCCTATCCTCACCCCGTCTATCATTACAATTATATCCTTTTGCACTTCCATTTTCATAACTTATTAATTCTTAGTTCATACTGTGGTTTCATTTCATCTGTCCTTCCAACAATATCTCAAGTTCTTTTTACTCTCAAAAAAATACAATCATATGATCCGCAAATCGTATACTAATAACCCTCTTCTTTCAGATGTTGATTCCTCTTCTGAAACAAAACCATTTCTAAACAGAGAAAGTCCCCTGGCCAGAGCCCACTTTCGTAGATACAGCGATTTAAATAAATCTATGGGACTCCTGCCTTCCATCCTTCATTTCTTGTAAGGCTACCATTACTTTCGTTAATGGAATGCCTTCCCCAATGTTATCATTTCTCTATTTCCTGTACGCTTTCCACTGTCAGTTGTGTTGGTTTGTTCTTTGCTTGATATAATTCCTTCATATATTTCCATCGAGCCAGAACTTCGCTTTCTTCCGTCAACAACTTCCTTTATTTTCTATTTCTTCCACCTTTTTTTATCTAGCACATTTTTCTTCTCTTTATTATATAAAAAATCACCCAGTTCTTCGATTTCTCTACATTCCTTTTCAAACTATGCTATTTTGCCTTATCCGTTTCTTTTCAGAGTTCGGCGTTAAGTTTTCTGTACAATCTTTTTCCTTGGTCTGTCCTTCCCCCTTTGCTCCAATCTTATTGGTCATTTTTGGTGTTATCCATGGTTTCTTTATTTCTGGCCCCTTGCTGAAACCGAGACACCCTTTGTCACTTTTTATTACACCCTCTTCCAATGTTTCTCCATACTTTCTTCCGTACTTGGTATTCCGTCCCACGCTTTTATTTCTCTTTCCATTTTAGATCCTATTTCATCCTTGTCCAATTCTTTCAGCTTTTCCAGATTCTATTTTCTACTAGCACTCTTCTTAGCTCCCTTTTTTCTTTGCAAAACTCGAGATTCATGTTGAAAAACAACGTAAACCTTTACTACAAATTAGTTGGGATCTACAACTCTTTGCGTCTATAGCAGCTATGAGTTATGGTACAGACGTTTGTATGGAATGGAAAGGATGTTGGAATTATCAAAAAAGAGAGGAAGGAGTTTTTTTAAACGGAAATGTGGAGGGAGATCGGGGCACATAGGGGCAAGAGGGAGGTCGGTAACATATTGATAGTAAAATAAAAGATACAGGAAGAAATAGAAGAATTGGAACAAGGATGGAAGTGAGTCTAAAAAGGAAAGCGGAACAAGAAATGGAAAAGATTGAAAGATATGCAGTTATGGACAGGAGGCACTGTGAAGTCGTATAGAAAGAGGCTAGAGAAGATGAAAAAGAAATGGGAGGGAGTACAGAGGGGGAGTGGAAAAATAAGAAGGAGAGTACATCAAAAAATAACGTGGAAGCAAGTAAATGATGGGGAAGGAAAAGATAATAGAAAGAAGTAGTGGGATAGAGAGTGTATGGTAGAGAAAAACATATATCGAATAATGATGGCGAAAGAATATAATAATAATAAAGGAGTTGATAGAATTGAAAAAAAGTACAAAATACAACAGAAAAGGAGACGGAGAAACAAAAAGAATATGAAGAACAAATCAGGGAAATAAAAACAGAGAAGGGCTTTTGGAAGATGAAACAGAAGAAAAGAGAAAAACAGAAGAACTTGAAGAAAAACACAAATAGAGAATTGAAAGCACTACTTTATTAAGATACTACACGGGAAGCAAGAGAAAGAGAAGTTAGGGAAAGAGAAGTTAGAAGGAGACGAGATTTCAACAGAATTAAGACATTGCGCAGCAATTAAAAAAACTGCAAAAAGGGAAAGCGGAAGGGAGGGTTGAAATAAGACATGAGGGTTGGGTTTTCGTACCAGATAATTACAAGGAGAAGCTGAGGAAACTGATAAACAAGGTATGGAAAGGAGGACTGCTAGAAGAATGGATGGCAGGGGTAAGAGTGCCGATTTACACAAGAGGTGCAGTAGGAAAAGTAAATAAAAGCCGGTGGTGGTTTTTTTGGCGTTAATGTCTCAAGTTGCGGAGAATGAAGAGAAAAATGGTGGCGAAGTTGAGGAGGTACTGAGAGAGAACATACATGGAATTAAATATCTAAAAATCGAAGATGATAAGACGTGGGAAGGGGGAAGGAATGAAAATGGTGGTACAAAAGAGTAGAGGAAGTAAGAGAATAATGAATAATAATGTGACAAATGATCAAATAAGGAAACTAAGAAGCAAGAGGGGTGATGACAAAGGTGGGGAGATAAAAATCGAATTCAGAATAAGAAAATACCTTTTTGATGCAATTGAGTGAGGGGTGCTGATGTATGGAATGGAGGTGGAGGGAGAGAAATAGGGAAAAGGATGGAAAAGGAACTCACAAAAAGGGACATAGGTATACAGCAATATAGAATGAAAATCGAAAGCTCACGAGGAGGCAGTAGGTATAAGGGGGTGATTCAACATGACCTTCTAGTTCTCAACAATAAATCAGACGATTTTAAAAAGCTTGTAAAGAATTTCTTAAAAAAATTTGGATTTATTTCATTGCAAGCTGTACTCGTTGTCTTAATTCTTCTTTATACCGTATAATAACGTGTGACAAATCAGCTAAGCGCGGGGACTAACGTATTTCACTATCTCCCAACCTAGTGTTCTTTTTCTCGTGTAATGCTCATTATTAAGATAACCATCAAACAAATAAGCAATGAAAAACAATTGCAGATTTTTAAATAGCAATGTACCCTCTCGTTACGATCCTTTGATAGGGATTTTTTTTTCTTCTCAATGACGTGACATGTGACGAAAAAATTTAAAAAATAGTATATTAAAGCATAAGTTGCAGAAGGCGCTATATTCTAGCACGAGTTCAAGTTTCGAACTTGAGCCGCGTAGCGGCGAAGGTTCGAATGAACGAGTGCTAGAATGGCCTTCTGCAACATATGCTTTATACTATTTTCTCTGTTGAGCATTTTAATTGTATTAAAAAAATTATCAATTCTGACATTTTCTGTAATAAATATTTCAATAAAGAAATTAAGTTGGCAACACCAACAATTTTTCAATAAAGAAATTAAGTTGGCTACGCTAAATTTTGAAAAAATTCAATTTAACAAGCGCGTCAAATACGAATTTGTGCAGTATATTTTAGTTTTTTCAATAAAAAGTGAATAATGTGCGAAGAAATTCTTCCTTCCACTCCTCCAGAGCTTCGACAGTTAGCAGAAGAGACTGTTCATAATTTGCTACCAGGCAATAATTCCACAATTATTCTAAAAGTTTATAATAATTGTACATTTAGTGACAAAGATTAGTTTTGTAATTTTGTTAAGTTATAAAACCTCATTTGTATTAAATGTGGATTTTTCTAAGTATTTACACTGAATTTTCAATACCTAATGATTTCAATTACCCGTATCGTTAATAACTGTAACATAATGTTATAACAATAAGTGAAATTAGTCCACATTTTACTAAACCGTTGAGATAAGTATTAACGTCTAAATCATCCAGGCAGAACTTTGAATTGAACATTCGCGTATATGATCAGCCTGGATGATTTAGACGAGCATGCCAACCACTGAATACCAAATGTTCTTAAAAATCTGTCAGTTGTGGAAAATAGTTACCAAAAATAGTGTTGGAATGAAACTCATTCCAGCACTATTTTTGCTATCGGAATACTGTCATTATAAACGCAAAACAGAAAAATTATTACATTAAAATTGTAGATCAATAACATTAATCTAGATGTCCTACAAAGTACAACTAAATAAAACAAATGAACGTGCACGTTTCTTGAAGACAACACGAAACTAGCAATAATTGCGGCAGAATACTCAGACATTCATTTCAAGCTTTCAGTAATAGTTTAGTTCACTGCATTTAATAATACAAATTTGTTAAGCACTTATTGAGATGAACACCATTTTATTGCTAATTTCATTTTGTCTTTTAGGTTTTTAATAAGAAACGTACACGTTCATTTGTTTTATTTTGATGTAGGATATCTAGATTAATGTTATTGATGTAATTATAATAAATTTTTTTGGAAGGTTTTCTTGTGTAACGGTACTAACATGTTACATCAGTGGACAGAGAAAAAAATCTGTCTCAAATGAGCCTAATGAAAAGATATTCTGCCATTAAAAAGAATTCAATTGTTTTTCGTTACTCATTTGTTTTCTAAAATAAAAACAACTGAATGCTGCCTTATTATGGGAAACAAAACAACTTTCATATAGACAAATTTTGTATACATTCCATATTTACATTTTTTATTGCAATAAAATGCGATATTCCTAATCTTCTACATTTTGCTGAAATTTAATGCAAAATTCAAAGTACAGAAATTTTGTTGTAACAATTAATCACAAAAGTATACGAGGTGGTGAATTGTGATTTATTGCTAAAGTGCCAGAGAATTTCGCAAAGCAATTCTGGTCTTTCCCATGGAACGCCTTGTGTTTATTTATCATTCAAGATCTTTAGTATTTCTTAATGATTGCTGATGTCTATTTTTGTTAATATAACAAAAAAAAAGATGCAGCGAGAACGGGTCCTTCATTACCAAAGACCTAAAACGCTTGCAAGAGGAATTGCGTACGGCAAGCTCAAATTCATTGAATAGAGAAATCGGCTTGAAAATTCGATAGCTCAATAAAAAAAGGCTTGATTTATCCCAAGCCTTTTTTTGGGTGTAATTGAAACAATTTACATAAATAAATTGGAATCCTTACAGAGGAATTTAAATTCTTTATATATCGTTCCCTAACCAGATGATCGCTTTATTGATCCACTTTAACAAAAACAACAAATGAAGTACTTTCTTATTTTTTTGTGAGTTTTATACTTTGTTTTGTTTAATCTCCATTGTACCCCTGCGGTTTTCGGAAAATCCGGTTGTTGGCCAACTTGCTGAGAGCACCAAAAACATTTTGAATCCGGATTAATCAAGAAATAGCTTTAGGAAAGATTTCAATTTTCATTATGTATACCTAATATGCGATTTGTCACTCGTTCTGTTGGAGGGGATGTCTACTGGCCAAAATATTCATGTAAACTATATGATGTAATGTCATTAAAAGTATTTGAACTGATTTTAAGTTGAGCCATACCATACGCAATATGAATATTAGCTACATTGACAATCAATCAAAAAAATCGAGGGCTTTTCCACCGGTGACGTAAAGCACAGAAGACGGACGTCGCGCGCTCGAACTAAATTAACGGAACGCATGGTGATGATTTATTTTTCAACTAACCGTATTACGTTTGATCAAGGTTCTTCGGCACCTACGGCCCGATTAATAGAATAAGAATCATAAATCCTCCGGAGGCAAAGCGACGTTTTATTTAATTGCGAAACAGCATAATCGAAACATAAGTGAATTAGATTAGTCTAGCTCCACCAGCTGCAAAATATTTTACCGTGACAGATACAAATAGCAACTAGTATATGGGTACACGTATGTAATGATGCAACATGGTTTACACAAACCCAGTTTGTCGTTTGCAGCAATCATATATCATATTGCCGTTTTGCATATACGTTTAATTGTCCAGTAAAAAAACGGCCCTCTTCGTGATTGTTATAGTCATGATGTGAAACGGGCGCAATGCGTGACGGCGACGGCGATGACATCATTCATAAACATATGCTAAAAAGTGGGCGCTTCTGAAATGTTTATAACAATTGGTTTTTTAAAAGCTTAATTAATGTAAATGCTTTCTTTAGGTGGCGCTGTTTACAAAAGAAAAAATCGAGAGTGGGTCAAGTAAGGCAAAACATTGCAAGATAAAAAATTCAACTGCGCGCGTTAACATCTATCAATATTTGACAACGAAAGATATTAATGAGCCACCGAAAACCGTCGTTTATTAATTTCAACTCCTATACCTATTAGTCAATCAACGTAATGAATATTTAACGCTTTTTGAAGAAATATCATAACGTATTAAAAATTTGTAAGGAAGCGAAATACTATTCGTGCTCAAAATTCTTTAAATGAGAAGTTACGGCATGCTGTTTTATGCAAATATGTTTAGTGAAAATGTCTGGTTGGAATTCGATCTATTAAGTTCATATTGAGTGAAATCTTTTGAAATTTGCTATTTAGTGGCGAAAAGGTTACTAAAATCTCCGAACTGTTCGCTATACCTATAATGTAAAATCTAAAATAAAGCATATTAGATACAATAGTTTCCATCATTGTAGATTCGGAAAATAATGCAAAGGATTTGGAAACGCGAATGAGGTGGCATGAACCATTCCATTCCTTCTTGCGTTAAAAAAACCGAAAGTTGATTTTTTTAAGGGAAAGCAAAGTCGATGGTGTATTTTTAATGTATGATCAATTCTTTTTTATGTTCTATTTAATATGCCAATGCAAAAGTTGTCTGGATTCCTGATGTCACTTCTTTTAACTAAATCATTAAATACATTCAGCTGAACAACATCACTCGGCATGTTGGAAACATCAATTCCCGAAACAGTAGTGGAGCATTTGTAGCAAATGGCAGAAACGTGAAATCAGGTTTTCGTAAGTCAGCTGACTCTCAGGGGCGGACTGGCACGGGGGGGGGGGGCGGGTGGCGATTGCCACCTAGCCTGTAGATCATAATGGCCCGTTGGAAATTTATAAGTATGTGCTGTATTTAGTTTCTTGCACTATTAATAAATTATTAGCACGTTTCTCTAATTGGGGTTGATATTAGGTTGTTAAAAAATTCTGTTTTAATTGAAGTGTTTTACAATGAATTTATCATTTTTTGTCGTGGTATTTTGAAAGTGCTGAAATACAATGATAGGCGACGCACCTCGTGTGGATTGCATATTTTGCTACTTTTATTATCAGATGCAATTTAAAAAAAACTGTATGGTAATTGATTTTCGAGAAAGGAGTACTTTAAAATGTTTTTGTGGTGCACCTCAGAGTTAATAGCCCCCCCCCCCTCGCCACCTTCATTACTACACTAATACTTTAATGGCCCATAAGTACCCAGTCCGCCCCTGTGTATAACCTTCCTTTTTTACCAAAATTCAACTACACCAAAATTTCTCGGGAAAACACTGTCTCTTATTAATTTGGGTGCGTAGAATCCAAATCAATTCGTACTTTTTCGATCAGACTTCTCAGTCAAAAGTTATGGACTAGAAACCAATTTCGAAAGAAAATTCAAAGGGCTGTAACTTTTGAACTAGTAGCCCAATCTTGGAACTGTTTGAAATTATGGATTCTACAGGCCACATTCTATAAGAAATTTTTTTCCGGGTCGATCTGAGACAATTATTATCCCATGCGAAGAAAAATACAAGTTTTGCAGTGGGCGGCTACCTGCGACTGTTTTTATACTAGACGACCTATAGTAATAGTAACCAAATGGGTTTTGATTCCGATGGCTGTAAAGTGTACAGCACTAATGGCATTTTAGTGGCAGCCGCCAACCTGACAAGCTGAATGTTCCAAATAGTTCAGTTTTCTTAACTAGTAGTGAGGTGCGGTATATGTACCAATAGTCATTTAAATAAAACTAGCAACCTGTAAATAGTTACAGTAAACAAATACAGAATTTGTCAAGAAATTATACGAGATCGTACTATATTGTAAAAGCAAGATTTGTTTAACAGAAAATAGAGTACTTGTAGTTACTACAGTGATCCACTTTATAGATACTTGTTAATTCATAATTAATCTTTAACTCTAACTGGAATTTTAAAATGGAAATGACGGATGCGTACGCACTTAGTAACTTTCGTAGACTTTATGTTGGACCATCGTTATTGCTACATAATATGCGTAACATGCGTAACATTTAGGCATTTCCGTATGAATCAGTTTTTTTAACAACAAAGAGTTAACGCTTACCATTTTAAACATATAAACTATAATAATTTATGACGTAGGACATCAACAGAATTCGATTATGAGACCGAATCAATCATGGTGAAAAATTTACATTTCTAGGATACCTAATTGTTTTAGTTGTTGTTAAGAAATAAGAATAAGAACTTGTAAAGAAAGCGTTCGGGTGGTAGTCAATGGTACCGTTGACAGAGGAAAGATGTGAAAAGGTTGAACTTAACATCTCAATCTCATTTTTGCCATACCCCGTTCCTGTCATTCGCCGTTCCCGTGGGAACTTCGAGAAGTTACTTACTTCAACCCCTTCAAAGAAACCTACGTTCTATTTTGACTGTAAAACAAAATCCTCATTTTTTCTGCTCCCGTTCCCGTGGGAATTTCGGAAAATGTTTTACTACATTAGAAACCTTCGCGGGGATACGAAATGGATAAGTTTGGCCGCCTATTTCTACGCTTCTTGCCTGAAGTCGACGGTATGGATACTTCTAGAGCCACAGTAAATCCCGCTTTGGCGCTATCTATCATTTGAAGCTATGAGCATACAAACAAGGGTCGTTCCGAAACTAATGCCTCCTATTTTTTCCACTGAAACTACACCCGATACACAAATCACAATAGTACTGCTAAATAGACCAATATTTCAGCTACAAAACTGTCAATTTTCCACATAGTCACCACCATTTGTTATGCGTGTAGCTGAAACACTGCTTTATTTAGCTGTGCTATTTAGGATTTGTGTCTCGGCTGTAATTTCAATGCAAACATGTAAGAGGCATTAGTTTCTGAGCGACCCTGGTACATTTACCAGTTGACCAATTACGCAAGTTGTTAGTAAATTATACTAAACTTGGATGAAATTATCCTTTTGATTGCTTCTCTTGTAATTGACTTATAAATTCATCAATATGTATCGAGTGTTTCAAAGAATGTTCTAATGGGTATACCCCGCCATATCCGGCTTCACACCCATCAACTCCCGGGTATCCAGATTTGGTAACCGGGAAGCATAAAATGGCAAAACAAAATCTGACCCTTGATTCTTTGCTAGAAACCAATAATTGTGTAAGACGGTAAGTCCGTACTTCAAACTTATCGAACTTAGTAGCAATTTGACCACAGTTAGTTGTTAATATTGTGTTAAAGAATAAACCTAAAACTCGAATTAAGTCTTTAATTTACCTTGTCCCTGTGCTACTTTAAATAAAAGACCTGGCGAACGACGACCTTTAAAATTGTAACTTAAAATACCACACAACGTAAAATCTAGGGTCCTCCTAACACTATCCTTTAAGAGGTCTGGGAGAATGTGAGTGGTATAATAGTCATGGTATTTAACCCTGTCTCACTACAGTATTGAGAACGAAACCATTGATTTCATGAAAATCGTCGAAATGTATAAACCACTTGAGGTACCTAACAAAGGACAAAGTCCGTTTTACATGCCGAAAGTTATTTCACTTCCTGAAATTTTTTGAAGTGACAGATGTGCTACATGTTGCAATTCTATTTCACTTTCAAGCGAAATTTTGCTAATACCAACCTAAAAAAATGTAGGTTAGATCTTCGTCTTTCGTAACTTGTTTCTGTTGTATTTCTGTGCAGTTGTAATTTTCGCTCAATAATCTGCTTTTATGCGCTCTAAAATTTCAGCTGAAACGGATTTTCAAGAAAAGTGTCTATTGCGCATATGCCCTCGGCTAACAGAGTTTCACAAAAACGTTCAGCACGCTTAACAAGAATTCACATCACGTAAATAAGATTTAAAGCGAAAAAGAGAAGGTTCCAATCTAAGTTTTAGTTGGAACGCAAAATTGAGTGTAAATGATGCGAAAAAAACAATGCAGATAATGTAGGAATTTGTGCTGTTAGTTTCAGGATCTCCAATCAGACCTAGAGTAACAATTTAGAAGACGATGTGTAAATATGATTAAAACAAGCAACATATTTAACTGAAATCTTATGAATTGTACTGTGTTAGACGTAGACGTTCTAGAAAACAAATACAACCTGATGGCTTTTTAAAGCTAAGGTGTAATATAGTACTTTTTTAGGGTTTTATTGGTTTTGTCCATCCGTCTGTCCGTATGCATCTTGACTCAAGAACTCGAGCTATATGACTTGGCAAATTTTAAACGGGAAGGCCCTGTACGTTTATGTGATTTGCATGTGCAACGGGTGGTTTGTCTACCTTTTAAACAAAATCAACTTTGTGATCGTATTTTAGGATTTACAGAGTAGGAAAAAGGCGAATTTAGTTCACGTCAGATAACTATTGTTTCAGAGCTGTCGGCTACAAGCAATTTAATTATCGCAAAAGAAGCAATTGATTATTTTTAGATCTCAAGAGTTTAACTTGAGCATATCTTGTGAGCTAATATCTGGCATTCGGGAAATAATGTCAAGAAAAATTGGGGCTGCAAAAAAACTGTAACGAATAAGCATGATGTACCCTGATCATAATCAAGTAAGGATAAAAAGTGTAGGAATTCAGGTGTTTTAAGACCATCACAAAATGACGATAGTGACGCTGGTAAAAGTTTTTGAAAAGTTTTGTGATTTTTTAATGAATTTTCCTCGACAAATTTCTCCAATAATTTTATACCACTTTTGTAATGAACACGTGCATTGCCTCTTGATGAAAAATCAGATGCCTATGGAAGGAGCAATTTCGCGATTAGTCAAACTTAGATCTTTACAAGCGTACGCATAGAGAAGATTCCTAATTGCCAAGTCATACAAAACGGGTTTGATGTACCGCAGAAGCATAATTTCGGTGAAAGGTTTCGTGTTAGATTGATTGCCAATGGATTTGTAAATTTACAAAAGGAATCGACTATGATGAAACATTGTGCCCGGTGGCTCTAAGATGCATGTTAGCAGTAAGTCAATATAATGTGAAATCCGATTTCCGGTTCAGCAATCTTAAGAGAAGGAAGCACTGATGGATCGATCTGAAAGATTTAATCATGGATTACTGGAGTTTGTAAGCTTGCTAATAGTTTGCATAGATTATGATAGTCTCTGGAAAAACTATAGATATCGTTCTGTATCAATTTTATGTAATTTTCACTCTGTGAAAGTAATTTAATTAGTAAAATAGATAAATCTGCTTTAATCTCATTAATATAATAGTTTTTTTTTGTTGAATACTACACTCAAATGCCATCCAAATCAATGAGTTGCTAAACAAATTAAACTGGATGGTTTCCAAAGAATTACCAGCAATCGCATGTTTCACCAAAATCATTTCGTCCTGACAAATAAAACAAAACGCTGCTACGACACAAAATGAAGTGGTTTACAAGGGATCTTAGTGCTGGACTGGCATAGATTTATGATCGCAGCATTTCCAGAAGTAGTACGCAAAGAATTGTGCCAAAAATCTTCATTTACACTCTTAGAAGATTGTGTAAAGCACTTAATACATTGGGGAGTACCTGCGACTACGTCGTTAAACAAAATTAACGCGCAGAACATTTATACCTAAATCACAATCTCCGTTTTGAACACTAAAATAATGCTTGCGAAACAGGGACCCGGACCGGACCGAAAAAGAACCGAAATCCGGACCCAAACCGGTATTTTTTTCATGGCCGAAAACCGAACCGAAACCGTTATTCCTTTAGAAATGGAAACTTATTGAGAACCGAAACCCCTATTATTTTTTTCGGTTCTTTTCGGTTTTTTACGGTTGTTAACATGTTGTTGGAAGTAAAAATTGATGATCTATGATTGCTATCGGTGGATTATAAATTTTTACTAAGATGTCGAAATTGAAGGCTGTACGGGTGGTGGCCGCTAATGTAAATGTAAATAATAAAATGAAAATAAAAAACAATACTCCATACATCAATTTTTTACATAAGTTTTTGTGTATTTTTTCTGTATTTTATTAATAAATTAAGTTTAAATATATATTTCCCTCTTCCTCCTTTATTCCCCTTGTCGTTGTAAATCAGCTATACTGACTATACGCCACGTTTTGGTATTCATGACTTTTTACTTCTTTTTCACGTTGTTATAATGAATTTTTTGAATGGGATACTTTTGAAAAGACTAGAACCGAAAAAAACCGTTATGGGCCGAAAAAATGCGCAGAACCGAATCGTTATTTTTTACAGTAGGTATGCGAATATGATTGAAAGAATTTATAGACAGGAGAAAGGCCTAAATGATTGTCAATTTTATTGTGACTGTAGGAATACTTGGAGAGGAGCGAGAGGAATGGGGGAGGTAACAGTGCAATAAAGACACCATCGCATTCAGTGTCCACACTGCTTGGCAATCAACTCCTGATCTCTGTAAAAAAGTATAAACCCGCAATGGATCTGTACAAGGCAAATCACAATTAGCACCGTTTGTTAAAAGATGCGTTAGACATTTTTAAGTTGACGAGTTGACGTATGAAGAAATAAGGATAGAAGAGGAAAGGGCCAGAAGATGAAGAATACAGATGGAGTAACAAACAAAAATTACTATTGAGGACAAAGAAGAGAATGGGAGAGGAAATGCGGGGTTTGAACGATGTAATTGACAGTAAAAGATGGGAGGGGAGCGAGGGAGAGGGAAGGGGATAAAAAGGAAGAACAGAAGAAAGAATCAAAACGACATAAAAATGGAGAGCAGTAACATAAAAGATGCTGTTCTGGACTGTGGCGGGGGTAGCAAGGAAAGAGGAACCATTGTGGGAGTTTGTAAGAGGATATGGGATGGTTGAATCTTGGATAGAAGAAAAGAACTAGGAGAAAATAAAAACCGAGTGAATACGTACGGAAGAATCAATTTGCAAAGAAGGATAATAACAAGGCAAAGGCAAAAGGAGGTGTATTAACAGGGGTAAAAAATGGATAAGGTAATGGAAGACGAAATGACAGGGGACGGAAGCATACAGGAAGTACAAGTGACAATAGTGAAGAAGAAAAATGAGGGTGATAACTAGACACAAGAAAGGGAGAAGAAATGAAAGATGTAAAAAATAAAATAGAATATATGGGAGATGAAAGGGAGTAGGAGGGGCTAATATTGAAGAGAGAGTTAAATGCGAAAACAGCGAATCAAGGGAAACGCGTTGAGATGGGAAGAGAAACACAAGGTAAAACATCACGCGATGAAGGCTGCAACAAAGAGAGAGAAGTGTTGCGGAAATATATTGGGAAGAACAAGGAGAGAGCACTACACATACATTGAAGCAAGAGCGAGATCGGTCCTTGATTAGGATTACAAAATAATAAACGAAAAAATACTGGAAGAAATAGAAAAATAAGTGTCGGAACAAGGAATAGAGTCGTATCTCCAACCAATGGAAATGAGTCTAAAAAGGAAGATAAAAAAGTCAAGAAAGGGAAAGATACAAAGACGAAGGCAGATAGCGTTAGGGACAAGAGGCAGTGTGTAGACAAGAAGAAGAAATAGGAAGGCGTACCTACAGAGAATCAGTGGAAAAATCTGAAGAAGAGTATTAAAAAGGTAATATTGTGAAACAGGTAAATGAAGGGGAAGGATGAGATAATAGGGTAGCGAATATTCCAGAAGTCCCCATAGACATCGAGGACCAATGAAAGATTAGCCATCGGTGATAAAGAGCGAAAGGGAATGTGACGCAATCTTTGTGGGAACGTGTTTAGTTCTCACTCGAGAACATTCGTGTTCGCTATATAAGCAAATCGATTTGCGTTTCAGGACGGTTCCAATTTCAATGCCAAAGTAATAAATAATTCGCACTGGTATAAATTGTGTGTAGATAGTGTTTTAGCCGTTATAAATTTTCGTTACAATAAAAAGGAGTGGTGGAGAGTGGTACGAAAGAGAGAAACAGATATAGAATAATGATGAAAACAGAGAAAATAAGAGGTAGAGGAGAAGGATTTGAGAGAACAGAAAAATGTACAAGGAAATGTAAAGAAAAGTATATGGACACACAGAAAAACCAGGTGTCAAATTCTTGACAGAATAGCTTCCTAGCTGAAACCAAAAATTGCCAGCATATGTACGCACTTACAGACGGGAAAAATTTATTCTTTAAAAGTTGCTTAAAATGATCTAAAACGTCAATTTTTACGCATGCATTTTGTTTGCTTTTATTAGAGGGACCTACCATCCAAATTTCGTTAAAATTGCTCCATAAATAAGAAAGTTGGATGTTGCATACGCGCAACACTATTTTTTGCGCATGCATTTTGTTAGCTTTTATTAAAAGGACCTACCATCTAAATTTCGTTAAAATTGTTCCATAAATAAGAAAGTTGCATTTCTGCGCATGCGCAACACGATTTTTGCGCATGCATTTTGTTTGCTTTTATTAGAGGGACCTACCATCCAATTTTCGTTAAAATTGCTCCATAAATAAGAAAGTTGGATGTTGCACATGCGCAACTCGATTTTTTGCGCATGCATTTTGTTTTCTTTTATTAGGACCTACCATCCAAATTTCGTTTTAATTGTTCCATAAATAAGATAATTGCATTTCTGCGCATGCGCAAAACGATTTTTGCGCATGAATTTTGTTTGCTTTTATTAAAGAGACTTACCATAGAAATTTCGTTTAAATTGCTTCAGAAACAAGATCGTTGCGTTTTGCACATATGCAACACAATTTTTTGACTTTGACAATTTTTTTCTCCGTTTTTTGATAATATAACCCGGCCCAATTTTTTGTAGGTTGTACACAGGAAAATAAGGTCTTCCAAATAATAGAATAAAAATTTTAGGTTGCTATTTGAAAAAAAAAGTTCGATGCCGTTACGGCGCTCCAAAATTTTTTTTCAAAAATCCGGCCGTTATTTTTCTGTTCGGTATGCCTAAAACATATATACAAAATTTCAACAAAATCCGTCGAGCCGTTTTCTCAGAAAATTGCCAACAAACGTACGTACGTACGTACGTACGTACGTACATACGTACGTACATACGTACGTACATACAGACGGAAAAAAATTTTATTCTTTAAAAGTTGCTTAAAATGGTCTAAAACGTCGACATTTGATGAAATTTTGAAATGTTCAAAAAACGGCTATCGCAATAGCTACCTAGCACATGCTAGGAAGCTAAATATGAAGAACAAATCAAGCAATTAAAAATAAAATCTTTAGGAAGAGAAAAAGGGAAAAACATAAGAAATGGGAGAGAAATACAAACGCAAATAGAGAGGACTGAAGGGCGGCACTTCGTATTGTAAGAAAGAGGAGGTAGGAGGAGACAAGATTTCAAGAGACGACATTGAGCAACAACTAAAGAGACTGAAAAAAGGGAAAGTGGAAGGGAGGGATGAAATAAGAAATGAGGCTTGGATTTTCGCCACCGAAAGTTTCAAGGGGAAGCTGAGGAAACTAGTAAACATGATATGGAAAGGAGGGGGACTGGCGGAAGAATGTAAAGAGGGGTACAGTGCTGATTCACAAAAAAGGCGATGACTGAATGGATAAACAATGATATTTGGACTTTATCACCATGCAATTTTTCCACTGGGGCAAATGATGATCTTCCAGAAAACTACTGGTTAAAAAATGGACACTACGGTCGCTTTAAAAACTACTTGCCTTTTTTATAAGCTCGGCCACTTCCGAACGCTAATTTAAATGGTATAGGCTCAAAGGCCGCTAATCGAGACGCTCGCCTTGACCCTTCCGACGCCTAAATGAGAATCTGTTCTGACCAGGCTTTCAGGGCTGTCTACAGAAATGCTGACTCTACAAATTAACATTGTTTTTCTCACGGAATGCTTAATGCGCAATGTAGTATTTGTAATCCAATACGACCTGTTTCCCGACAATCACAATTTAGAACAAATAACTCATTGATGGCATGATAAGATGACTAAAAAAGCTTACAGTAATACAATCAGCAAAATAAAAACTTGAACTTGACATAAGGAAGATTTGTTTGGTTGAATGTTCCTTAGACCTTGCCTCTTTTTAAACTTAGAAATTGCTCCTTCTACATACCTATTTCAATGGACTAAATCTCAAAAAATTTTAAAAAGGGGAGAGTGGCGATGAGACATGTGTGGGATATAGGAGAGAGGAGATTCAAAAACGAATTCAGTATAAGAAAATTCCGTTTTGATACAATAATGAGAGGGGTGTTGATTTATTAAATGGAGATACTGGGGGATGTAAAGAAAGTATTACAATAAATGGGTATTGGATCTAACTAAATCGAAGGACACCAAATTATGTACTAGAGGAAGAAACAAAAATGGAGAAGATGAGGTTAGTGTCAGGACACGGCGATAAGATTCGAGGAAAGGACTGAACAATACTGAATTAGTGGCAAAATGTTTGCCGACACGGCAGAAGGATGAACAGAAAAGGAAATTGGAGGCACCAAAGAAAAAGATTACGGAATAAATGGATCGGATTGGGATTGAGTTTTAAAGGAGGGGACCAATAGGGGAAAGTATGGCAGATAAACGTACAAAAAAAACCTCACAGTAGATACCAGGAGCTGAAAGGATTGGTTGGGGAGAGTTCCATGTAAACAGGTGGAAAGAGCTATGGAAAGGAGTGAAGAAGACCCACATGTAGATGATTTATATAATTTTATTAAAAATGTGCTCCTTCATAATCTATCATAATACATTCCTATTCATTTTCTTTTAGGGAGACCTAAATGTAAGTTCTTTCCAACTTCTCTTTCCATAGAAGTCACTCTTCCTGACAAGTCCGTATTATTTAAACCTTTTGTAAGTTTTGAACCAATTGCCCTACAAGGTTAAACACTAATCTGCAATTTAATTGACTACAAATCGAAGCGCATTAATCAGTTTTAAACAAAATCAATTGCCCAATTTTTCAAATTAACATTAGCGTAATTTATTCTGTAAATTTGATCCAGATTGAGATAAAAGGTCTTCTCGCTAATAAGACATTTGTATCGGCTATTTTTCTAAACTACACGATAACGTAATAGATTTCATGATCGTATTTCATTTATCTTCACTTTCAAACGAAAAATTTGGATCACGACCCGAACGCAGTTAATTTATTGTTCGAAGTGACAAGTAAAATAAGAGTCGAGCTTCTGTTGCCTAATACAGAAAATTGTAAAAACCGTTCTCATTTGTTTATTGTGAAACGTGATTGATGGCGCCGAATTCACAAATTGAACCCAACACCAACATCAGAAGACAACTAACTAGAACTGTTTCTAAATCGAAAGTGAAGGCGTCATTTTTCGAATCTCAACTTTCATAATGAGTACAGTTCAAACTTTCAAGGGTTATACGTTTTTATGATTAAAGCTTTTCCTGAATTCCTGCGTTCGCTTTTTACTCTTTTAATCCTTTCACCCCCATCTTTAGTACAAAAAAAAAACTAGAAAATTAGAATTATTTTGGAAATTCAAATACGTTTTGCCACCTTTTTCACACGTTATATATAAAAGATGATTTCGTTTTATGTTCATAGAATTAGCCTACAATCAGGGTAACCATTCATTACGATATATTTTATTATTATCATTATGTACTAACGTTGATTACTTCATTATAATTATCGCAATGTTGTTTTGCCTTTCAAAGGCAATTAAATGCCGGATAATTCACGACAAATCCCTTTTCTTGCGTTCCTAAAACGGGCGGGCTAAAATTAAAGGCAAGCATGGGAAAAGTGCAAATATTCGGTTTGAATTGCCAACAGCTCATAATTGGTCTATAGAACACAATTAACATTTCACGTAAGCGAGCTTTGTAATTAGCCATTAGAAGAACGTTTAACTTTCTTTTACTGCGGGATATTAAAAATTGATGTATGACAGAGCGGTAAAACGAAATTTACATAATTGTTATTATCCGAGACAACAACGGCGTGAAAAATTGCAATTTGGCGCAGCGAATGTGGGCGTTTCGAATCTATGCGTTGTGTAAATAATTTATTTAATATTAGTGTCAGTCGTATTCGTAGTCATTTGCATGTCACAGGTTGATATGAATGAGTTATGTAAGGCGAGAACCCACCCAGAGCTCTTCCTCTATGTAATTGTTTCACGCGGATTCATAATTAAAATATTTTCTATGCAAGGTTCAAAAGGTGAAAGCACGTTTCGATGATTTTTTTTTTTTCTCAATAGCAATAATAGATGGCCTCAAATTCAAAAGTGTGAAAGTTGAATAAACAATTGGCTAATTTAAATTTTTTATAATCACTTTTAATGCAATAATTGAACAGTAGCGGATAATGTGTATTCAGTCATTTTTTTTCCTTTGATGTTAATCGAACCAAAAATCTATTATTAAAAAGCACGTAACTTTTAATGAACTGGCTTTCAATAAAAAGGCTTAACAATGTACCTAAATGGAAATTGTTAATGTTTACAAATGTCAAGTGTGATGATTTCAGATATTCTTTATTAGTATTAGTATCTAATTATGGTAGCCATCTTACTTCTGCATATATAGTGATGCAAAGGTATAATTATACGAGGACATGCTTTTATTCGGCAGCGTAATTTTTTTCACGTCAGTTAGCGCCTTGATACCAATTATCATTCTTCGACCTATAATTAGTTCCAAATTTTATTTTTCGACATACCCCGAAGGATTTTTTGCGACACACGTTCTTTTATTATGCGAAATACTGTCCCAATTTAGACATCATGATTATACGCAACGGAATCTATCATACAAAAAAATTGAAATTCCAGCTAGGCAGTTGGTATGTATGACAACGTCATATAAGTTACACAAAGTGCGCATAACAAATTGAAAAAACACAATAATTATCTTACCTTACAAAAGACGTTTGAAACCACAACGTAAATGTTCCCACCACCATCACGAGTGCACGTGAAGAAGAAATGTCACCTGCAAACAAAAAATATGTCATATATCGAGGAACTTTTATAGGCTGAAAGCAAAATTGATGAGCTCCCCAGTCCACAAATTGAACAGGTATATGGTAGAAGATGCATTATGACACGAAGTCACTTACAGCATCCCAAGAAACCCACCAAAAGTTTTCCATTTTATCAGAATATTAGAAACTAAAAAATATGAAAATATTCAAAATTTAGTCGTGCGGTAATTTTACAAAAGGATAACAATTGGGATAGTTCTGATTTGATGGATTAACAAGAAATAACTTTATTTTTATACAGTGTGATTGATTTTGCGTGTCCAAGCGTATATTTCTTTTATTATTGGAGATAGGAAAATAGTGCAAGAAGAAAAAATACTTTACTTTCAATTTCCGATAAAGCTACATATTCAAAAAAACAAGTGAGCATCAGAAAACAAATTTTTTTTTTTTTAAATAGAACGGTTACTTTTTTCTTAGAGAGCTTGAAATTTTCTTTACAATGGTATCAAATTACCTTAGAAATTAAAGCTGCAGTAATGTTTTTAAAACCAATCGCAGTAACTGTGGAAATTTAAACAAAAGAGAGTTTTTCACTTGTCATGTCTGTCACAAAATTAGTTTACCGAAAAATTTAACTTATAAGAACCCCAATGCAACAAACTAATAATTAAACAAATGATGAAAAAATGTTAAGAGGTGTGATGTATTGATAATGCATAGGAAGCAAGTGTTTAAATTTCTCTTAAATTATAATAATTATTCCTGCAACTGCTATTCATTTGTTTCCTTAACGCTTCCTGCTGTAAATTTTATGTTTTTGTTTAAATTTCCACAGCTACTGCGATTGGTTCTAAACACATTACTGTAACTTTAATTTCTAAGGTAATTATAACATGGTAAATAAATGGAATTGTGATAACGTTTATTTTTCTTAGATTCTATCTAGAATCTAGAATCTAAAAAAATCTAAGAAAAATAAACGTTATAACACAATTCGATTTATTTACCATTTTGAGCATAACGTTTTAATAATGGAGAATTTCATCAA
The DNA here is from genome assembly GCF_008802855.1 of Photinus pyralis. Lineage (NCBI taxonomy): Eukaryota > Metazoa > Arthropoda > Insecta > Coleoptera > Lampyridae > Photinus > Photinus pyralis. The sequence goes on from NW_022170596.1 coordinate 18,137,505, forward strand.
AAATAATTATAACATATTTGATGTAATTGTAATTTCAAGCTCTTTAAGAATATTACACGAAAAATTAATCGTTCTTTAAAAAAAAACTTGTTTTCTGATGCTCTTTTGTTTTTAAAGCCACATATGTGGGTTTATCAGAATTTGAAAGTAGAGTATTTTTGCTTATTACACTTTTTCTCAATCTCCAATAATAAAAGAAATATACGCTTGATAAAGGAGCTCCGCAAGACGTTGGTCTGCCGACAAATTCCTTTGCATAGAAAGTCCGACGTTGCGCAGAGCTTTAATTAAGGAAGTAAGTCCTCTACCTTCCTTCTTAGGGGTTACCTCGTGGAAATGATTCCTACCAACGAAAATCCGCGAGGATGGCTGCAACCAGAATTACACCCATAAAACCAGCATTACTCTCAAACACAATTTCAAACCCAGCAAACCGCTGCAACTAATGTATCCAACATATCAACATGCATAAACTATAATGCCGACAGCCTACCATAATCCTTGTCTCGGGAGCTTTATATTAACTCTCTGCTATACTTTGTTAATTGAAAATTGCCATCAGGAAACTGTCACCAAAAAACACATTGAAATAAAATGCTCCGATAACTAGCTCAATCGGTTCGATTTTTTATTGTATTTTATAGCATATGTTAAAATGACATTTTAATAGGTTTAAATGAGTAGGTTAAGTCTCTCTATAACAGTAAGAGTAGATAAAGTGATCACTTTAACCGTAAGGATAGATAAAGTGAAACAGATGAGTGTGCATTCTAATGACATCTGTCATTCCTATTGCAAATGCACGATATAAAATGACGTCCAGAATATATGACAATTCTGTTTCTATAGCAACAATCACGACGGCAGAACCTAAGCTTGCTATTTTTGACATCTCTAAATTAAAAATCAGAATTGGCAGAAGCTTTACAATGATTTATATGGGTTCTGCTATAAAATAAAGACAAACTCGTGTTATCGTCTTGTATAATAAATAACTATTATCTGTCTTACGTTGGATTGCTCAAGGGACCTTCCACATCTGAAATAATTACTAAAAAATTAAATCCTGGTAACTTGCACTGTCCAATTCAATAACAAAAACAGAAATGGTTAACTTTTTATATATTGAAAATAGTATATTAAGATACAAGTGTATAATCAAGTCTTTAAAGCACGCGCAACGAGTTTAAGGGCACGACGCAAAGCGGAGTGCCTTTAACGTTGCAAGTGCTTTAAAAACCAATTATACACGTGTATCTTATAGTATTTTTTATTA
>NW_022170596.1:18138880-18171912 GCF_008802855.1 Photinus pyralis
GTTGTTAGAGTTTTGTAATAAACAAATTTTGAAATTTTTCACCGAAAGAATATTTCTTAAGGTGTGAGTTTTTAGAACTTTTTATACAATGTTTAAATAAGGAATGTGTGTGCTAATATATGGCTGTGATATGCAAAGTATGTTTTTTTTTGCAATACAATATGACACTGACATTAGTGTACCGATGTGATGGCGTTATGTATGAGAACCTTTATTTACGTAAGTTAAATAAACATTCTTTAACAAAATCATGTGCGTTTTTATCTTATATTTGGTCATAGATGCGAAAATCGGTCAACAGAAATCAGCTGGAAATCGTGACAATTATGTTTGTCCAACGTTGATCCCTAAAAACAACAAAGTTTCTTACTGAAAGCTCTGGAACAGCCATCTATATCCCATTTAATCAATGGACTTATCATTTATCTGTTAGTACTCCATATATGACATCAGGAAATCTGCGTTAAGATACAAAATCATTACATTCATGGTGCCTTTAAATAACAGGCGCATAATATTAACCAATCCTCATCGTTCAGACGTTAATTCCTTCTGACACATGCTAAAACCATTGAATGTACTGCATAGTGATAAACGCGGATTGTTTCCAAGATTTCTGCAATATGAACGTCAATATTTTTTCCCCTGGTATGCCAAACCGGAATTAATCAAGCATTTATTACAATCCTCAATCATTTTTCAATAAGTTACGTTCCCGAACAGTTTACATGATTTCTTTGTATTATAAATAAACATTCCATTCAGAATAAATACCGAGCTTTCCGACTCTACATGACTTGACTATAATGGAATCAGAATTCTTCCATTTGTTTCCCGTTGTTCTGCAGCTTTTTCCACAAACTAATAAAGAAGCGCATTTTTGACATACGTATAAGAAACGGGGCAGTAGCCCAGAGGAATCTTCAAACCGGGGCTTTCCTCAATTCTAAAATAGTAACACACCATACACTTCGCTCAAGTTAACGAGAGTGGAAAACTAGTAGCCTTGTCATCTCATTAACGTTTTTAACTTTGCCACACCTCGTTATAATAATATTTTAGCTACGTCGTCGATTTCTCTTACAGAATTATGATCCGATTTTACTAAAGTTCATCGCCAACGTAGAATTTCTGTTTATCATTGAAACAAAGTGAGCCCAATTAAAAAAGTAGGTACATTCAACCTTATTGAGCAAGTACCAAGCGCTCGCCCGATTTGCACAAGCAGGATTTCCATACTAGCATCTCTATGAGAAATTTTTGAGAAATTCTCCAAAGACAATTTGATCGTAAAATAATTGTGCAGTGTTTATCACATTAAATAGTTCGCGCTAATCTCGTAGTGAGGATTGTTCTTTCCTCAAAGAAACTGATAAACAAATTCAATAAGCACATGCGATCTCATTTTCATTCAAAGGGCCTATACTCTCAAAATTTCCGTACTCTCTCCTCCTTCGCTTTCTCATTTTAATCCTGTTTGCCAGGCATCCATTGAAGTACCTCTTAAAGGACGAAACACAGACAAACCAATGGGACAAAATCATTATACCTATGAACCATAAATAATTGTCAAATCGTATTCACTCTCCTCAATATATTTTCATTTGAGGCCTTGGCAATCACCAGTGTTTATTTGATTTTTTCATGATTCTCAACTTATCTGTCGGTCGTTCGGGCGCCTTTATATGCGAACTTTCGGTATTATAATCGTACAGTCATACTATCATGTTATTCCTGCATTGCTTAGTCAAGTTACACACGATGGCCGTTTCACGAAATGGTTAGTGTCCCTCTTGGTGTCCCTTTATTGTCGATACAAAACTTTATTTTATAGCAGAAGCCATATAAATGATTGTAAAGCTTCTGACAATTCCGAATTTAATTTAAAACGCAAGTTTAGGTTCTGCCGTCGCGGTCGTTTCCATAGAAACACATCTGTTTCACTTTATTTATCCTAGCGGTTAAAGTGATCACTTTATCTACCCTCAGGGTTAAAGAACGACTTAGCCTACTCATTCACACATTATTAAAATGTCAATTTAATAGGTGCTTTAAAATAAAAGTAATTTAAAGTCACCCGGACATGAAAATTCTCAAAAGCATAGTCTTTAAGTACGAGGTGATTCCAACTAATTATGGGGTTAAGTCCCCAATTCGACATGAACTAAAATCCGCAAGGTTCTCTACTAATAGTGAGGCGCAGTTCAGTCCCCCTGACGTAGCTTGAAACAATCAGACACAACTTCGGCATAATCCTTAAGGAAGAACGGGTATATTTCACACTAGAACATTATATCGGGACTGACCAGAGTTCAAATTTCAAGCTCAATTGAGTGGAAGGAGCACATGCCATATCTTCCATGAGCCGTCATTAAGAATAATCTAACAAAGACGCATGCGCCATTCTAAATTCATTGCGTAGCTGTCTGTCATAGTTTTTGACATATGTCAATTTTTCTCTAAAAATTTGAACATGCGAACTCCACTCAAAAATTCATATCTCTGAAACAGTTCAGGACACCCGAATCCTTAACGTCTAAGGAATTTTTTGAGTGACCACTAAAATTTCATGGGAAACACACAAACATGTTAGATGTAATTTAGTAGTGTGATTTGGTGTTAATTTATTATCGTTTGTCTGTACTATTTTTGACTTGTTATGTTATATACACTTTTACATTTACACTTTCTTTTTGACAATTGTAAGTGCTCTGCACCCAAACATGAATAAATATAAATAAATAAATAAATAAAGTCTTGAAAATGTTTCCAGGGCTGCTGTGATTTTTCAAAGTTAATAATCAACAACTTCAGCCAGAAATGAATGTAGATTTAAATTTTAGGGCCACTTATTAAATTCTGTGTGCCTATATCCGGTAGTTTTTTTGAATATTCTTATTTGTTCGTTAGGTATGGAAGCGATCATTTCATTTGAACAATTGATATATGTCAGGAACTATGCCAGATACGTACGCTAATCTTAAATGCGTCAAATTCCGAATAAAATAGCGCATTTAGAAAAAACCAAGATGGTGCTAACTTCCGGTGTTTACGGAAGCGGCGCCATCTTAAAATTATTTTATTTCAATTCGCAATTATCAATATCATGGCTGTGAACCAAACTCAAGTTTGAGGTCACGAACTGACAAACCTATTGCTATTCTTGCGTCACTTATGCCCGGTTTCACAAACGATGATTAAAGTTAATCAATGATTAAAAATTATTAAAATGTTAGCTATCTTTGATTGAAAGCTCGGATGTTTCCCTTTCTAATATTTTTAATCATTGATTAACCTTAATCATCGTTTGTGAAAGTGGTTATTTCGCATTAGCCTGAAAGCTACTGATCTTCCACATCAAAAATGCGCTAAGTCTATTGATGGCACATCAGAGATTGTTTTTAGCTTGTTTGCGTGAAGTTTAGCGTAGCGGTCAATTTATGGGCGAGTGTTGAGCCATGGACTTGCATATCATGGGGATAAAAGGAGAATAAATTGGAAGAAGACACTATAAAAGGTATAGGAATAGGAATAAAGAAAAGGAAAGCTAGCATAACTAAATCTGTAATTTGCATTTGTATACAGCTATAAAATTACAATTTTGTTGTAAACATTGTTTGCAAATCTACAAGAATTTATGATTTCATATGAGAAAATGATAATGAAATGCACTAATATAAAATGACAGCATAGGTATTGAAGTCTATAAAAGAAACTAAAGAGATTAACCATTTGAGTCAATACCAAAGTAAAAATACTAATAATAAAAATCTGACAAATGTATATTGCAATTATTTACTTAAAAATGTTGAAAGGAATAGAGAGCTGAGGACAGACTATGAAATGCAGGGGTCAAGGGTGGTACTGAAATTTCGGAATGAGCAAAATCGTGTGGGAAAACTTGATAGTCGCAGCTACGAAATTAAACTACCCATTATTTCGCTATTTGTTTAACTGTTCAAACTAACAAACGACCCATAAAAAGCAAGGTCTATGACTTTTTGTTTACAAACATCGAGCCTGAACATTTCGAAACAAAAGGATGCACTCTTCTTTAAATGGAACACGGTTAGACTCTTCATAGAATTCTGAACATTGGAAGTGTATCAAAAATCAAAAGTCCGGTCCGGGAACCATTTTTAAAGAGATTAGTCTCTTAGTTAATTATTCCGATGATGATAACAGCCGGCTCCTCTTGCACCCTGAATATTACCGAAGTTCCAGTAAGCCTTGCGAGGATTGGTATCACGGAGTAATATGCGAAACGAAAATACAGACAAGTTTATAGTTGAATGAGTAGACGAGGACGAGACACTCATATTACATCGTATTTCTATAACTAGACCGTAGTAAAAGTCAAATTTTGGCGAAGTCGGTTGCAAAATATCACGTTTTCACTCGCTATAGATGCGATAGATATAGGAAGTGATACTTTGGCTTAAATTATATGTTATGATTGCCCACTTCAGAAATCCCTAAGTAGGCTGATTGTCCTAGTTAAACGACTTGCATTAAAAACAAAATGAGATAAGTTTAGCTTTGAGAATTTTTGAAAATCTTAATTTAGAAAACGGGGTACAAATATAGTTGACATATTTTCAATGTAATAATTTACATGAAAAAAGAATTATTAACTGTTAATTTGCAGAACAAGTTTTATGTGTGAATTTCTAGCGGCGCAAGGGTCTAAGCCCACACGCAATTTTTGCCAAATTATTTAAGCTCGAAACTTCCGGGTTATATTTCAACGACTACGTCTCACTACCTAATTGCTTCTTTTATCGCACGTGTAACGTAGTAATTTCACCACTTAGAGAAATCGTATAAAAGCGTGTTCGAGTACGATTGGTATAAATATACGAAATGAGTGGTCTAATCTCCAAGAAATGGTCTTGTCAAATATGAAATATTTTCGTGGCCTGCGGCTCGTGCCGCGAATTATAAATCACTATATCACGACGTAGTCGAGCAAGGACGGAATGTGCAAACCACCGACGCGTCATAGAAAATATTTCACTAATTTCAAGGGAAAACTCAGGCGGTTGTTTTCCGTACTCTTTTTTGGCGAATGTTCTCGGACGATAGCTTTCCAAGTTGTATGTACAAAACGCGACAAAGCTAGCCCATGTTCTAGTATCAACTCGTTTTACAATCATTTGTACTTTATTGGTAGTACATCTCCTTTAAGAAAATGTAGCGCTAAATTAATCTTACTAGCATTACGAGAAAGTGAAATTGGCAGCCATTCAGTCGCGTGCTAAGTCAAATTTTACTGATTTACTTTTTTGTTACTTCCTCCGTTTGCACCGTTAAGTCTAAGCACTGAACGGCTGGGCTGAAAAAAACTGTAAACCTCCCAAGTACTTTAGGGGTGAAGTTGATGTATGGGGTAGGTTTAGATTTGGTTCAACCCTACTGTCGATTTGCCTTATTTGGAGAATTGTCTTTATAAATGTGAATTTTCTGAGATTCGAGGAATTATATACAAAATCTGTAGGTCCTTCTATACATGAAAATTAATGAGAACATTGCCTATAGTGCGGGGGTTATAGGTTTCAACCTTGCATTTTGTGATAACTTTATGAAACTTTCAGAGGATGTTCTAGACACCCTAAGGTTCAATTTCAGCTATGCCGCCACCCCCGCAACCCCGGACGGCACTTGCTATAGCGGGTTTCTTAAGTGCAAGGTAGCATTTCAATACCCGCCCATAAAATGGGTCAAAAATGTATATCCAGGGTTTGTTCGTACTTTCTTACATCTAGGAAGGTTGAAGGGAATTGTCAAATACCCAGGGAGAATTTATGTAGGGTACTTTACGTGCTTTACCTATTTTTAAGGCGCTTTTAACAGCGCGGGCAGTAAAATCGTGACGGAGACCTCTTTTGGCTGCTCTATTGAATATTAGTAAACCAGGGTGAGATGGTGAACCGGGTGAGATGGTGAACAGGGATATTTTCGTAAATACTACCTAGATGGCGGAGACTGTATTAACACTTTCTTTCCGAAGGTTAATTGTGTACTCGGCACGTGTGATATCGGTGTACTGTGCAATATATAAGTAAATCACAAAATATCGTTTTCATACCTCTAAAATATTTTCATGCATGTGGAATTGCGTGCCGTAAAAACTTCAGTTTTAATTTGTGGCACATTATATTGCAATTTACGTTGGTTTTAAAGTGTAAAGACGTTACCTAACCTAAAATATGCGCGGGATTTTGATCTTACCAACCGCAGCAGTGTTCACCATCTCACCCATGCAAAAAGGGAGAGATGGTGAATGTGCTTGCGGGAGAGATGGTGAAAACTAAAACTTAAGGATTTGATTGAAACACTTTTTAATACTTACTGATCATATTTCAGTCAATATGCCAACATTTTACAAACGTAAGAGAACATCTTCTAGAGGTTCGTGGTCAGTGGAACAGCTGCAAAATGCAGTCAACGCTGTTCATAATGGACAAACTTTGAATCAAGCTGCTCGAACATTTGGCGTTCCATGGTCCACATTGAAGCGAAGGATTCAAAAGGGCGATATGACAAAAAAACCTATGGGACCAATGTCTGTGTTAGGCAAGACGAATGAAAAGAAAATTGTTAGGCACATAATGAAGATGCAAAAATTTGGATTCTCACCAACAAGAAATGAAGTTCGTTCCATAGCATTCAAACTGGCAGAGCAGTTGAAATTACGGCATACTTTCAACAAAGAAAATGAAATGGCTGGTCTTGATTGGCTTCATTTGTTTATGAGCCGGAACCCGGAACTTAGCATTCGAAAATCAGAAGGCATCTCTTTAGCACGTTCTCGGAACATGAACAAGACAAATGTGTTGAAATATTTTGATTTGTTGCAAGACATTCTGGTAGATAACGGTTTAGTAAATAAGCCCAGTAATATTTACAACATGGATGAATCTGGGCTGCAATTAAATAACAAGCCAGGATATGTCGTAGCAGCAAAAGGCTCAAAGAGTGTTACAAACGTAACATCTGGTGAAAAAGGCGAAACAATATCCGTTATCGCCTGTTGCAATGGTGAAGGCACATTTCTTCCTCCCGCATGTGTCTTTAAAGGCAAAAATGAAAAACCAGAATATAGGGATAACATGCCACCCGGTTCAACTATCTACATGTCAGTCAAATCTGCATATGTTACAACGGATATTTTCTTTTTGTGGCTCAAGGATCATTTTTTGCCCAGAAAACCAGATGGACCTGTCCTATTAATACTTGATGGGCATAGCTCACATTGCTCATCAGTAGAAACACTGGAATTTGCTGAAACGCATGACATAATACTTTTATGCTTGCCGAGTCACACCACACATTACCTGCAACCCCTCGACAGGGCATTTTTCAAGGCGTTGAAAACGTATTATAGCAATGCTTGCAACTCTTACATGAAGATGAACCCTGGTAGAAAAATATCACGACTTATTTTCGGGAAATTATTGTCTGATGCCTGGGTTTTGGCTGCCACAGCAAATAACGCTATCTCTGGATTTAGAGCAACAGGGATTGTTCCCTTCAATCCACATGCCATTCCGGATTATGCTTACTTAACAACAAGCGAGCCCGGAGAAGCAGGTTTGTTGCAGACATCACCAGAAAGAGATGATATTCCGCTACCAGGCACTTCCAATTCAACGAACGATGCCAGAAACTTTTCAGAATCCCAAAGCTCTTCCAGCATTGTATTGGAAACTGAACCTTTCGCGAATGAAAATGTGACCCCAGGAAAACTTTTGGACGCAATTTCGCCTGTGCCTGTCATCGCTCAAGTTGAAAAAGTGAGGAAGAACTCTAGAAATTTAGCAGAAATTCTCAATTCAGGCAGCAACATTCAGACACTTAAAGACAAAATGCAAAAAAAGAAGGAGAAAGAAGCAAAAAGCTCAATGAAGATACAAAAAGAAAACAAAGACCCTAAAATCACAGGAAAGAAAACGAAAGGCTTGGCAATCAAAGGGAAATCGAAATTACGATCGACTGTTTCATCGAGTGATACGGAATCTGAGTCATCTGTAGAACTACAGCTCAATGATTCTGATGATGATCATAATGAAGACGAAACTTGTTGCGTTGGTTGCGACGAGGAATACAGTAAAACGAAAAAACCCGTTGACTGGATACAGTGTCTCAAATGTGAACGATGGTTTCATGAAGATTGTACTAAATACGGTGACTTGTGTGATACATGCGGAAAGGTTAAGTTGAGAAAGGTTTAAGTCAATTTCTTCGTTCACCATCTCACCCACTCTGAATTCGCCATCTAACCCACCATGTATGGGTGAGATGGTGAAAGGGTAAGAAAAATAAAATATTTTTTTACGTCGTTAAATGTCGCTTTGTTGTTCAATTAGAGTTATATTTTTTATTTATATGTCTTTTGTGAATAGTATGTTATTTTAGTTGCACTAAATAAACTATAGTTTGAAAGCTGTCGTCGTTTAAAGTTTTGTTCACCGTCTCACCCTGGGTTACTTTTATATTTAACTATGCTCTAAAGTATTTATTAAGACTTTACAATGCTGAAAGGAGAGTTAACAATATCTACGGCACTAAAATTATTGAGTCCTATCTTGAGAACACTCGCCTCCGCAGTCGCACAATTCGGTGCAGGGCATGTCGGACTTGGCACAGATGCATATTTGTGTGCAACCTTTCTTAAGAGAGGCGGTAAGTAGGCGAATAGATGAATTTACAATTGAATCCATATTCAACAAACAAACTTAATCTACATACATTCGCAGGACATGTATGGGGACATTGCCTCCTGGCGCAACAGCAACTTCCGGATCCATGTGATTGGGGTTGGAGAAACTCGAGTGAAGATCAAGAATAGGAGCCTGTCTGGATTTTAAAACCTCCAGTTCCAGAAGCTTTTGTAATCTTAGTAAAATGTGGATGTAAGAAAGGTTGCACACAAAGATGCAGCTTTGTCAAGTCCGATGTGACCTGAACCGAATTGTGCGACTGCGGAGGCGAGTGTTCTCAAGATAGGGCTCAATAATTTTAGTGCCGTAGATATTGTTAACTTTCCTTTCAGCATTGTAATGTCCCAATAAATACTTTAAAGCATAGTATAATATTCAATAGAGCAACCAAAAGAGGTCTCCGTCACGATTTTACTGTCCGCACTAGGGAATGCAATACCGGGATTGCGGGAGCCCGAAATATCGGGATCCTGCAGCATTTTTGCGAGATTAATCCCGCACATAAATGGAGCGGGAACCCGCGGGATATGCGGGACTGAGGAATTTGTCGACCAAGGGGACGACTGTGTTTACTTTGTTAATGAAACTGATAACGGCGAATTATTTTTTAAATAATTGTTAAACTTTTTTCGTTAAAAATGTACTATGATTTTTGAGGCACTTTAGAAGACTTTTGTGCTTTACAGGTAAGGTTTTTTTGAGTTCTAAGTTAGGCCGAAGGTACTTTTTTGTTAAATATTGTGATAATTAGCGATTTATTTTAATACAGAAGTTAACCGCACAGAATTGCTTATTTGCCAATTTATTTAAAGTTTTGCGAGATCCCGCAAATCACGGGATCCCGCGGGATTAACATCTAACAATCCCGCAAATACCGGGATTGAGATTTTGCTGCGGGATTGCATTCCCTACTAGAAACCAATTTCGAAAGAAAATTCAAAGGGCTGTAACTTTTGAACTAGTAGCCCAATCTTGGAACTGTTTGAAATTATGGATTCTACAGGCCACATTCTATAAGAACATTTTTTTTCCGGGTCGATCTGAGACAATTTTTTTTGCGGGCCTCAAAAAAAGGCAGTGTATAACCTTCCTTTTTTACCAAAAATCGACTGCACCAAAATTTCTCGGGAAAACACTTTTTCTTATTAATTTTGGTGCGTAGAATCCAAAACAATTCGTACTTTTTCGATCAGACTTCTCAATCAAAAGTTATAGACTAGAAACTAGGGAATGCAATACCGGGATTACGGGATCTCGAAATACCGGGATCCCGCAGCATTTTTGCGAGATTAATCCCGCACATAAATCGAGGGATTTGCGGGACTGAGGAATTTGTCGACCAAGGGGGCGACTCTGTTTACTTTGTTAATGAAACTGATAACGGCGAATTATTTTTTAAATAATTGTTAAACTTTTTTCGTTAAAAATGTACTATGATTTTTGAGGCACTTTAGAAGACTTTTGTGCTTTACAGGTAAGGTTTTTTTGAGTTCTAAGTTAGGCCGAAGGTACTTTTTTGTTAAATATTGTGATAATTAGCGATTTATTTTAATACAGAAGTTAACCGCACAGAATTGCTTATTTGCCAATTTATTTAAAGTTTTGTGAGATCTCGCAAATCATGGGATCCCGCGGGATTAACATCTAACAATCCCGCAAATACCGGGATTGAGATTTTGCTGCGGGATTGCATTCCCTAGTCCGCACTGTTAAAAGCGCCTTAAAAATAGGCAAACCACGTAAAATACCCTAAATAAATTCTCCCTGGGTATTTGACAATTCCCTTCAACCTTCCTAGATGTAAGAAAATACAAAACAAACCCTGGACTTACATTTTTGACCCATTTTATGCGCGGGTATTGAAATACTACCTTGCGCTTAAGAAACCCGCTATAGCAAGTGCCGTCCGGTGTTGCGGGGGCGGAGGCATAGCCGAAATTGAACCTTAGGGTGTCTAGAACATCCTCTGAAAGTTTCATAAAGTTATCACAAAATGCAAGTTTGAAACCTATTTTGGCTCTTAATCCCTGCGCTACTATTTTGTGCAAAGAAATAACGAAAGTTTGAAATCTCCGGAAAGCATATAGGCCGAGTTCAGTATTCAATATTGATATTTTCTTGAGCGGAAAAATGTAAAACACAGGCCAAAAAAACAAAGAGAATTGTAATTTAGAGCATGTTCAACCATTATACCTAGTGCTATTCTTGTTTCCAGGTAAAGACTAGCTTGAAAATAAAATCGAATTTCCAAAAAAGAATTCAACAATATTATGTTTTACAATTAAATACACAAATCTAACAATTTACACAAGCGGTAAACTAACGTAATTGTAAACAATTCTAAAACGGAAAAACAACACTAAGAGACAAACTTAAATGACATAAACCAATTCTGTGCTTATTCGTACATTTCTCATATACAGGGTGGGGCGGGGCGTCTTTGGTTTTTAAACCGAAAAAACGTATACATGTATAGGTACACAACAATATGGTGAGCATATGTACCATTTTTACCTGTAGGTGTAGAAGTTATTTATCGTCGAGTTTTTTTCCTTAGCAACCCGTAAATACTACATACTGTCTTAGAAGGATACCCAGGTAACCATTTAAACATCAGGTTGTACAACAAGGAATTTAAAGTGAATTTTTAAAAATCAACTGTAAACAGTTATTTTATTTAATGGAATTAGTTTACTCTTATAATGTCGCTGTCGTATGTGTTATGTGCTTACTCAAAACCAAAAAAATTCATAGATTTCCTGGTTTCTTTCTTTACCTTTGAATTGAACAAGCCGTTAAAAGAAATTCAGGATCCAATGCAACAATTGTTACCATAAGTTACTGTATGTTTAAGTTCTATGACGGTAGAAACAGCCTCAACGAACCGACTCTCATAAACTTCAATTTTAATATTTGGCGCATCCGAGTCTTGATACAGAACAAAAGGTTCATCCATAAACAATGGAGAGCGAGAATGTGCAGTAGTTATCATTATTATGTAAGTTTTCAAATTCCATACTCCCCTTGGTAAATGATTTGGAAAACACCATCGTTTCGGCGACCTCTATAGGATTATGTTGTCGGCGCAATATCTACAATTTCTTCCTTCTTAAGGGCTTAATTTCCACTAAAAGCATAATATACGAATTTCGAGAGGTCGCATTTCAAAGTTTATGACCTCATAACCTTGTAACTGAAACGAATAGCCCGTCTGCGGTGGCTTCATGTTGTTGACCAATTAGATTGAGGTCATTGTTCAGCGATTTGTTAATTACACGATTCTCTATTGGCCCTCCTCCTATAGCAATTAATTAGTAATCATTCACACGTTTGCGCCAGGCAATTGTGCTTAATTAAACGGTGGAGGATTTGTTGGATTAGACGTGTCATTCTTGCACCGCGCGTTCACAGATGGATATATATGCAAAACCACCCCCGCAGATATTAGAATTCGAAAGGGCGCATACGGTGTTATCTTTACCGAGCACCCATGCCATTGACCTTATAGAATAAAGTACTTACATTAGATTCCGGAAAGTATCAGACAATTTTTTTATGAACAGAGGTACCCAGCGTTGAAATTCAACAATGAAAGATAAACACCAACACCGAAAAGTAGTAATAAAGAAAGGATTCAATAAAAACGCCCCGTCCATCACGTCAGTGGTTTTATGCTTTATTACAGCGAATCTTGTTCTTGAAGTCGTGAGGGAAACTGGCGAGAAAAGTTGACAAATCGGATATGAAAAACCAATTTTTCAGGTCGTGAAAAGAAGAGTTAGTTGGGCGGGACTTCACAAGTAATGCAATACAGTAACTGGTAGGCGTACCTAGATACATAGTCGCATCATTGACTAATTAAATACTCACTCAACGGTCGCATTTAGACGTTCAATGTGTAAATTTCCATTTCCTCGACAGAAAAAACTTACTAAAATGACGGACACGTATTTGGTAAGAACGTCCATTTAATGGTAGATTGTTTAGGTGTAGTGAAAAATTTGAACATCTTTTATGTTTTCATAAAATTTAATTTAATAAGATATTTGTATACAACAATCTAGTTGCTGGCATATAATGCCAGAATGATTGAATTTACCGTGTTGATTTAGGATATGCTTTTGTCCTCAGACAATTCGAATTCGATTCGATTGATACCATATCTTGTTTGGTTTCAAACTAGGGGATTGGTGGTCGATGCAATGGGAAATAACCGTTTCCCGCCGTTTTGTAAGGAAACTTGATTTTTATATGTGTACGTATTTGCTACAACTAGGTACCTAACTCGGTAACTTCGTTAACGCTTTGAGGGAACTTCATAACTCACAGCACAATCGGTAACCAGATAAACTTTTCTACATATTTCTGATTCAGAGTCGCCTTTTATCTTACACGCGTCTATCACTTCCTGAGTCATGTGGACCGCTTGCCCGAGAGTCTCATAGTTAACATCGTTTCCATCGGATGTCACCCATCCATTGTGATTATAAATACATCTCATATAGCAATGAAAACTCTTCTCGTCGGGAAGATTAACTTGCCTAAACATTAGCCTGGGAATCATGGGATCCGCACGCCGGTTTCTTGTACACACTCATCAAAATGTGGAATATGATAATTTTCCCAGTCAACAATCACCTCTGGTCGCATCTTGAAATAAGAATTGGATAAGTCGAGAACAATGCAAATGCAACTACCTTCATCTCCACTGCGTTCATCATGAAACACAATATGACTAAAAATTGCATTTTTGGAAGTTTCGCTTTGGTCAGAGTATATCTGGGTTTTTAAAACGTAGCTCATTATTTACCTTGTTAAATAGCGAAATAAGTCCCCACTCTCTGCCAACCGCGGATTTGCCTAAAAAAGGACCCATAGGATGCCGTTCACAAGAGGTTATGTTGAAAGCCATTGTGTGTGATTTATGATATTACTAAAATGCTAATTAAACTGAAAAAACAACAGTGTTAGTTATGGTTTAGCCCAAAACATCAGAGCAAGAAAAGCTCCACCACTAGTTATTTAGACCTAACGTCGATTCAATGTGCATGTTAAATAGGCCCTTAATTGTTATATCGACAGCTTTGAATGTAGCTTATGGGAACGAAGATTCAAACACATCAGCTGTTAAGCATAATCAAACCATAAAGGTTGGAGTAATTACCTATACAAAAACATAACATTAGTAGCAAGCTCATTCAATGCCAACAGAATCCATATTTCTTTTCAGCTATCGAAAATGTGAGAAGTTGATATTTCGGATTCCCACTGTTACGTGGAAATCACGAATCATTTTAAAGAATACTTCAACTGACACAAAGAACGAAGTTTATCAAAATTACTAAAAAGTGCTGTTTGAAAACACTTTAGCTTATGTAACGAACCTCTTTTTAACCTTCATAACTTAAATAACATCAGTTTCTCACATATGCCTAAAAAAGCAATGAAAACGAGTCTAAAAGTCATTTAAATTAAATGTGACCAATGTATACGATTCAAAAACCTTGTAACATCTAATTAAGCAGTGGCACGTAGAGTGTATACACTCAAATCATGTCATATGTCTAGAGTATGATCTAAAATATTCTAACTGGTCACATAGTAGGTACACTATTATACATATTCATACAAATTAAGTAATAAAAGAAGCAATATAGAAAACTAATAATGCGCATCTTCCCAAGTTCCCCTTTTCTTTTTTCACATTGCGATCGTATTAGTATTGCACACAAAGATGCAGCTTTGTCAAGTCCGATGTGACCTGCACCGAACTGTGCGATTGCGGAGGCGAGTTTCTCGGGAAACACATTTTCTTATTAATTTTGGTGCGTAGAATTCAAAACAATTCGTACTTTTTCGATCAGACTTCTCAATCAAAAGTTATAGACTAGAAACCAATTTCGGGATTGCGGGATCCCGAAATACCGGGATCCCGCAGCATTTTTTGCGAGATTAATCCCGCACATAAATCGAGGGATTTGCGGGACTGAGGGATTTGTCGACCAAGGGGACGACTGTGTTTAGTTTGTTAATGAAACTGATAACGGCGAATTATTTTTTACATAATTGTTAAACTTTTTTCGTTAAAAATGTACTATGATTTTTGAGGCACTTTAGAAGACATTTTGTGCTTTACAGGTAAGGTTTTTTTGAGTTCTAAGTTAGGCCGAAGGTACTTTTTTGTTAAATATTGTGATAATTAGCGATTTATTTTAATACAGAAGTTAACCGCACAGAATTGCTTATTTGCCAATTTATTTAAGGTTTTGCGAGATCCCGCAAATCCCGGGATCTCGCGGGATTAACATCTAACAATCCCGCAAATACCGAGATTGAGATTTTGCTGCGGGATTGCATTCCCTAGTCCGCACTGTTGAAAGCGCCTTAAAAATAGGCAAACCACGTAAAATACCCTAAATAAATTCTCCCTGGGTATTTGACAATTCCCTTCAACCTTCCTAGGTGTAAGAAAATACAAAACAAACCCTGGACATACATTTTTGACCCATTTTATGGGCGGGTATTGAAATGCTACCTTGCACTTAAGAAACCCGCTATAGCAAGTGCCGTCCGGGGGTGCGGGGGTGGCGGCATAGCTGAAATTGAACCTTAGGGTGTCTAGAACATCCTCTGAAAGTTATCACAAAATGCAAGGTTGAAACCTATTTTGGCTCTTAACCAGTGTTTTGTAAAAAAAAATTTTCATTGTAAACAGCTTATAAAAAAAAGTTTGTGAAAGTGTTTGCAGTAGACTATACGGTGCTTCGCTTTGCGCTTTAAAAAAAAAGACGTTGGAATTCGACCAATAGCAATTGGAAATACTCTACGAAGAATCGCTGGTAAAATTGTCAGCAATCGTGTTCAAGTTCCAGTTTGATCTAAACTTCGCCCTTTTCAATTAGGATATGGCAGCAAAGGTGATGCTGAAGCTATGGTTCATGCAGCACGTCCCTTTTTAAACAAGAAAGACACCGAGGAATGCAAAACTTTTCTGAAGTTAGATTTTCGTAATGCTTTTAATTGTAATTGTAGACCTCAATTACTAAAAATGGTAGAGGAATTTATTCCTCAATATTACCATTTTTTCCTACAACAATGTCGTTAACCTTCACAATTAAAATACTATGAACACATCATATACATTCCGCTTGGGGAGTTCAACAAGGTGATCCAGTTGCACCACTAGGATTCTGCATTTCTATCGCACCCTTTAACTCAAAACTTAAGTTCCGATCTAGTATTATGGTATCTGGATGATGCTACGTTGGGTGGAACCCCAGACACCGTTTTTCAAGATTTACTAACTATAATTGAATCAAATATCAAACATGGCTTGGAGTTTAATTGGAGAAAATGCGAAGCATTTATTTTCAGAGGTTCTTCTTTAGATCATCACAGAATCGAAGAAAAATTAAAGGTTTTTCAGTAGATATAAAATTTATGACAAAAGATGATCTGTCACTTCCTGGTAGTCCATTAACAGTTAGCGGTCGTTTGAGGGTATTTGATCATCTACTGCGCACTTAGTAACCAGATAAACCTTCCTACATATTTCCGATTCAAGATCAGCTACTGTTCTACACGTCTCTATTAATTCCGGCGTTACGTGGACAGCTTCCGCTAGAGTCTCATAATTGATATCTTCTCCATCGGACGTCATCCAGTTATTGCGTTCGAAAATACACTTCATGTAGCAGTGAAAATCTTCTTCATCGGGAAGATTAACTTGCCTAAACATTAACCTCGGAATCATAGGATCAACGCCGGTTTCTTCTACACATTCGTCAAAATATGGAATGTGATAGTTTTCCCAGTCGACTATCACTTCTGGTCGTATCTTTGAATAAAATATATATGAGTACAGTGTAACAAAGATGTATACCTACATTCATCTCCACTGCAGTCATTATGAAGCACAATAATATAACAGCATTCATCTTGTTGGGGTTTTGTTTACGTTTTGACTTGGGAGTTAATTATTTACCTCCTTAAATAGTTCCCACTTCGACAGTTTATCATGCCTAATAGTATATTTTCGGCCCCTGCATGGGATGTAAGTTTTTTTTGTTTATTGTTTGCAAAAAATTTGCATAATGAATTCGGTATTTATTTTTGATTAATTGAAATTCCTTTTGTACAGAGATTTTTAGATTTTTAATTACACAATTGCAGGAATCGATGAGAGTCTGTTGTACGGTACTTCCACGTTTTTTAGTGTTGAGTATTTGTAATTGGCAATGTATCTAATATATTCAGGAAGCAGTTGACCGTCTAAGGGGAATCAGCATACATTAAACTGGCTGCTATTTATAAGCAAATTAACTGTGATGAAAATATCCATAATCAACCATAAAGTATGGAACAAACAGTTGCAGTTTCGCCCGAGTTTATGAAGCATTTAGAAAAGTTCTGAAGGGGCTCAACAATATTGGATTTCATCAGGATTGCATGCGTTTTCAAAAGGTTCGAAAAGAAGGTCAGCTGCATTCCCTGATCGAACAATGAAAATAGTCGAAATTTGAAAAGATTTTCTGTACGAATGCATTGTTCTAACCCCGAGCTATCCAGAACTTTCAGTTCAGTAGATTTTGTACCAATCTCTGATGTGTTCAAAGCAGTTACTCACACCTTTCTAAGAAACGTGTAACATTTTCTAGGAATAGTATATTTATTCATAATAACAAAAATGAAAAGTGCAGTGTTTGCTAGCACAGTAATTTAACTAATAAATGGTTAAAGTGATTGAAAATAATTAGTTACACGTTTTTGCTGCATAAATAATTAATTTTTACATCTCTTGGTTCACACGATTTTTGTTAGGCACTCATCCAAGTTGCAATTATAATACTATAATTTCATTATATTTTTGTTGATAAAACTTTGTGCTGACAGCCGTTGTTCTAGAAATCTAGACAGTTTATTTCTTACTGCTTTTTTCCCGTTTTGTTCTCATCTCTTAGCAACTTTGCTTAAAAGTAGTAATTAAGTCATCAGTATCACAACGTTTTCAACGACCTACCCTTTTTTAAATAAATACTTTAACAACGCTCAGAAACGCTACCACGTCAACAAGCAGGAGGTGCTTAGCCGTAGTGAGGGCCATAAAATGATATTGCGGCTCGAAGGGTTCACATTTGACGTAATTCACTGCCCTGGAAAAGACAAAAAAAGAAAAATCCCGACTATGTAGCTCAGTGATAGAGCGTTGGGCTACATAAAATGGAGATCGGGCGTTCAAACCTGAGCTGAGGTAAGAATTTTTAATCTGTGCATAGATGGGAATTTCTTTAGATCACTTTCGAGCATTCTGCCGGCTACTCCGAATTAGGTTTTCCTGCCATTTTGATTTGTAAGGTAAATGCCGGAGTAGTATAGAACAGGGGCACATCTAAAAAGCATTATGCGGGTCACTCTGTAATTGGGCCGAAGCATATTGAGGGCCGAGAACAAGAGAGCGACAATAAATAAATAAAATGAACTGTCGCCTGTCGCACTACTCGTCGACAGAAGAAGCAAACGAAGCTACGTCAGAGGACCTACCACAACGTTCAGCGGGCCCCCGAGGAACAAAGGCAACAGAAAAGGCTACAACCAAACACTTCCACTGGCAAAAGATAGGCAAACTTATGCGGGAGTACGTGAGGAACTGTTGGATCTGCGCCGCCACCAATCGAGGACTGATACAAGATGCTACCTTCCGACCACTCCACCGAGATCATGTCCGTGGACCTTATGGGACTGTACACCGCAGCGAACACCGGCAACAGGATCGTTCCCGTCGTAACAGACCTCTACAGTGGAACTAGACTAGACTAATCAACAACAGCAATTTATTTACATGATGTACATAGAAGGTGCTTGTTCAAAGTACGTAATCGATTCGTTAAGCTACGATATTCAATTATCGACGCATTGATGAAAGTTGGTCGTCTACTGCGCACTTAACTGCCAAGTAGGCCTTTCTACATATTTCTGGTTCAGAGGCAACTAAATCTATACAAAACTTTATCAAATCCGGTGTCACGTGGAGAGCTTGCGATAAAGTATCGAAGTTAAGATTGTCTTCATCTGCTGTCAACCACCCGTTCTGTTTAAAAACACATTTCAGGTAGCAGTGAAAGTCTCCCTCGTCTGGAAAATTTATTTCCCTAAACATTAACCTCGGAATCATGGGATCCACGCCCGCCTCTTCGACACACTTATCAAAATGTGGGATGTGATAGTTTTCCCAGGCAATGATAACGTCTGGTCGTAGCTTTAAAATAGTCCAATCAATCATAGTGAGCGACAAAGTAATTCACCTACCTTCATCTCTACCGAAGCCATTAGGAGGCACCACACTATAAAGATTTTCATTCTATATAGACTATGATTACAGATTGATACAATCTCTTGAATATCAGAGCTATTTATTTGCTGTGTCGAATCGTGTGAGCTGAGTACAATTCCCACCTTGACAACTTTGATCTTCGTACCCTGAAAAACATTGAAATATTGATCCATATCTTTCATGTGAAGGTTGAATAAATTCATAAATAAAACCTTCATTACACGGTGTAGAATAACTAATGTAAATAATGAAATTGAATTTGTTTCATTTTGTCGCAAGTCTGTGAAACTGTATTGTATGAAAAATGATTGGGGCAATTTAAATTGCAATATCTGAATCATGGTCTTTTTCCGCATGGATCGACTATGACTAATCTTCATCTGTTTGGACGAACAAGTACGTATATCCAGATTTTAAAAAAAAACCTTTGATCAAATATACTGTGATCAATTTTGATGAAACTTTCATACAGGACAAAATTCAAAACATATTATTCCGATCTCTGGTGTCCCGAAAGGGTAAAACCTAGGCCTTTTCTATTCTTTTATGAAACTAAAACCTATATTTTGTTACAGGTATTATAAACCACAAGTTACCTATCATATTTATTCTAAATCTATTACCTAATGAGTTAACTTTAATTTAAATTGATAAATATTTTATTTTGTTATAACCCCTACTTTCACCCTCTATTAAATTTAATTGTGATCTATCATTGGTATTTTCTATTCGGACAATAAAGTATAGATTACATACAATGTGTCTACTAAAGCTGGTGCCAAATGGAAAAGTTTTGCAATAAAAATCTCTGCTTTTAAAAGTAGTACCTAATAATATTCAGCTATTTACATTTGATATTGAATATACGGAGAGCTGTCTGTCTCTTGTATCTCTGAGTGGCGTAATTTTTCTCAGTTTTGTAAGGTCTTCAAGATGTAACGTTCATAAAGGTTTTTTTCGTGATTTTACAGGCAGGATAAGGGTGAAGATGATATTAAGTTCTGCATTTCTCTGTAAAGGGTTTAAAATACTATAAGATTGCGGCTGTTGCTAAATGCAAAAATAGAATAAATACAAAAGGGCTAAAGTGCCTTTTAATCCTCAACCAGTTCCCAATAGACAAACAACATTTGCAAGTAATATTAGGTACTTGCGTAGGTACATTTTTAGAATAAAACCAATGCCAAGAAGGATTTTCGTCATCATGTTGGCAATTTATTCAGCGCCGAATCCCATACAATGTGCAAACTCTTCTATAGTCAAAATGTGCTTTAGGCATAACTGATCTTCATCAAGCGTTTTGAAAAAAAGATACTGTAAATTCTCTCACAGCTTTTTTGCCCAGTACCGATGAACTCCTCTGCCTAGGAGATTTCAGCATAGACCTCCTAAAATTTAATGATGTGCAGTGTGTACAATTTAATGTGATGATTGATGCCCTTGGCTTGACGCAAATTATATCAGAACCCACAAGAATTACTCGAGATTCGGCTTCGCTAATAGACTTAATTTTAGTACATAATAATCAATCTGATAGCTCAAAATTAGTGCATTGTGGCGTTGTCGATATGCATCATGTTTCCGATCACTCATTGATATATTGCGATTATCCCTTACATGACAATTTAACTAAATACAATACTTTCTATACTTACCGCAGTTTTGAATATTTTGATCTCAATGATTTCCAAAATGATCTAGAATCTATTAATTGGCACATGATTTACGAAATGCATGATATTAACGATAAAATTGAGTTTCTTAACGAGTCCATTCTCTCCCTGTTTAATAGGCATGCCTTTATAAAAACTATAAAAATTTCTAAACCATATGCCCCTTGGCTTACAAATAACGTCAAATTTATGATGGGGCTAAGAGTCAAAGCATATAGGAAATTTAAACGTACACACAAAGCAGCCCACTGGGAATATTACAAAACGTTACGTAACTATACATCTTTTGCAATTAAGCAAGATAAAAAAGCGTATCTGGAATACAAGCTTCGTAATACTTCCTCTAGAAATTTATGGAAAGAACTAAAAAAATTAGACATTTACAGCAGAGCTAAAACAAAGCATTTACCTTCTCATCTACAAGACGTTAATCAAATTAATTCAAATTTCCTTAGCACATGCAGTGCAAATGATGATGTCGGGCTCACAAATTTTTGTAATGGTGTTCTTAAGTGCAACATTACATCCAAACTAAAGTTTTCAGGTGTGTCGGAAACAGAGGTGCTCAAATACTTAATGAGTATCAAAACTAATGCTGTGGGGTGTGATGGTATTGGTGTTAGAATGCTGATATTGTGCTGTCCATTTGCTGCTCCTTTTATGACCCACATTATAAATTCCTGTCTAAAAAATAGCGTGTGTCCAGATATCTGGAAATGTGCTAACGTTATTCCCCTACCTAAAATTAATAATCCACAAGAATTTAAAGATCTACGACCCTAAAATTAATAATCCACAAGAATTTAAAGATCTACGACCCATTAGCATCCTGCCGGTATTGTCTAAAGTTTTTGAAAAGATTGTGGCACAGCAAATTACTTCACATCTTAATAGGTACCATATTCTCCCAGATGGACAATCAGGATTTAGGAAAGGTTATAGCTGCACCACAGCATTGCTTAACATTACTGACGATATCCTGGCTGCCACTGATAAGGGTATGTTAACCGCTCTAGTAATGTTAGACTACTCCAAAGCATTCGACACCATCAGTCATCGCACTCTTGTAGCAATTTTGCATTTTGTTGGATTGGATACTGCGGCCATCGCACTTATTGGTAATTACCTACATTGTCGTCCGCAAAGAGTTATTTTAAATAATGCTACATCCATGTTTCTTCTCATTACAGGAGGTGTACCCCAAGGATCAATTCTTGGTCCCTTGTTGTATACTATATATACATGTAATTTCGGTAGCTGTTTACGACAATGCAGATATAATTTATACGCGGATGACACCCAACTGCATCACACATTTCACGAAAATGATATTGGCACTGCAATCTATGCTATTAATAAAGATGTGGAGTGTTTAGTTGAATTTTCCAAATCGCATGGGTTAAACATCAATCCTAACAAAACTACAGTCTTGCTTTTTGGGAAAGACAAAATTAAACAAAGAGTAGCTAGCCGTATTTCAAATGCAATTGTTGTTAAAGGTGTCAATATTCAGATTTCGGATGTCGCTAAAAATCTTGGATTGATGATCGACTCTAAGTTAAGATTTTCAGATCACATTTCCTTGTGCATAAAGAAAGCTATTTGTAATCTTAAACTAATTTATAACCAAAGAAACTTTTTAAACAGTAAAACTAAAATGCTTCTTTGTGAATCGCTAGTTTTGTCCCAATTTAATTTCTGTGATGCTGTGTATGGGCCCTGTCTTGATAGTGCTACCGAAAAAAGGATTCAAAAAATACAAAATTCTTGCTTACGGTTAATTTTTGGCATTCGTAAGTATGAATCAGTTGAGTACAAGTTGTTGGAAACGAATTGGTTGAACATGTATAACAGAAGAAGGCTACATGCAGCATGTTTATATCACCAGATAATTACTACCAAAACTCCCTCCTATCTCTATAATAAAATACAGTTCTCATCACAACTTCATGATTTCTGTTTAAGAAATAAAAGTTTACTCATTATACCTAACCATAAATCGCAGCTATACAAGCGATCTTTTTTATATAATATTGCGAAGTATTATAATGAGTTACCTGATTTGTTTAAAACCTTAGCCTCTGATCATTTTAAGCTACATGTACGCCATTTCCTCATTAGCAGACAGTAATTTACTCTCATCTTGGGATTAAGTGGTAGAACAGTCGCCTAATTTTGGCAAGACTGAACTTCGTCCCTTTGGACACTCCTTTTCTTCTTTTTTTTAAAAATTGTTTTCTTGTTTTGTTATTATATAGGTATTATTGAGGTGGAAGTATGTCCAATAAATGGGTTATTATTATTATTATTATTATTATTATTAAATATAAAGCACATAATTAATCTAGCAAAGCTTACCATATTAGCGGTATTGTCTTTTTGGTTCACCATTACGGGTGAATTTCAACTATGTTTCGAACTAAAGAAAAGCAGCATTGCTTAAGATAACAAATTAGGTTAATGTGCCTAAGCATTACCAGTGTAAACAATTAAAAATCTCGTAGATTTCACAAAGGCTATCAATGTTTCAATTTCTCTTGATGTGGTCTGGCTTAATTGACTAATTACCTAATGAAATTGTTTGCCTGTTGCAAATCCTGATTTTGATTTGCTTTTCGATTTCAATGCTTTATATTAAAAGGAATTAATTGAGAGGTGAATAATAAGACAATGAAAATGAATAAGTTTTCAATTATCTAAGCTTAAGCAATTCATTTTTTTCCTGTTACCTACTGTAATGTTAAAGCTAGTACTTGAACGTTTTTTGCAATTTTACCAGCTGTTGCGCTCTTGCAGAGCTGGTGTTACTGTTGAACACGCGGAAGAAGATACTGATGTGCCGATTGCCAGGACAGCGATTTAAGTGAGCTTAAAATTTAATGCTGTTTCCGTAGTTGGCGAAGACGTTGATTTACTTGTTTTGCTGTCCTCACTAGCACCTTCTCAACATCTACCTTCACAAAGAGGCAGAATAGCTGGAAGATTATTATATTCCGCCAATAGTTTGAAACAAGAAGAAGTCGTTGAGAACATTCTGTTTCCCCATGCGTTTAGTAGCTATGACATGACATCTTCGACCAAGGAAGAATAACATTTTGTTCGCGTCTCCAGAAATCAACAGGATTGGGTTATCAGAAACAGAAAAAATCCGCTGTAACTCATAAAAGCAGTCATTATCAACACGTGTCATAGTTCGGAAATTCCTAAACATAACGCAGGATACTAGATACTAAATACACACATGAACTACAAAGTATACATGTAAAATACAGTACTGGGTCACAACATACTGTAATATTTCTACCTCTAACTATTCAATACTTTAACCCAAACAAGCACACAAATACTACTTACTGAACAAACAAGTACAAGTACAAATAATACAACATACACTAGTCAGAGATTCGCCCATTAAAGTTACACGTCCTAGCAAAAAATGTCTTCCACTCAGAAACGCACCACATTATCACGACCCTTCATATTCAACCCAAACGCAAATCCAAAGTAACACACAGTAAACAACACAAATTAATTAAAATTATATACGTTTGCAGGCAATGATATAAAAAAAAGTAAGACTAGACTAAGTAGACCAGAGCTGGGATAGTTACTTGTAAAATGGAACTAGTTACAAGTTACAAGTTACTAGTTACTTTTTAGAAAGTATCTAAGTTACTTGTAAAAAGTTACTTTTCATATAAAGGTAACTAAGTTTCTAAATAAATTAAGTTACTTTTAAAAAGTAATTTAGTTTCTTCTAAATTCCTTCTAAGTTACATTTTGTATAAATGAAAATGACACATAACAATTTCTTTATTCTCAAAATAACAGAATATTTATATAGTAAAAATGCCAGTAGAAAAACGTATTTATCTTGGAGAGACATAAGCGCTATAGCCGTTTGTCTTTAATAACACTAAATTTTCGAAATTTCTGTCCGAAAGGTTGTTTCTTCTTGGCGAATCGATAAATGTTGCAAACGAAAACATGCTGAACAGCACTACATATAAAAGAGTTTCTTCTTTCAGGTAACATGTGATATCCAAGTAGTCTCAACTCACTAGTCACGTGCCACGTAACTACGTTTTGTAACTCAAGTTACTTTCCTAAAGTAACAGTTACAAGTTACTTCGTAAAAGTAACTAGTTCCAATATACTTTTAAGTTATTTAAAAAAAGAACTAGTTACAAGTAACCAAGTTACACTTAAGTAACTTAAATACTTTCAAGGAACTTAAATACTAATTACTCCCAGCTCTGGACTAGACCATTACTTGACAAAACGGACGACATACAGACAGATACTAATCGTTACTTGATCTTAATCCGTGCATTTATTTCTTTACACGATCGATATACAGGATGTTTGCTTAAAGTACGTAACCGATCCCTTAGACTACAATATTCAGTTATCGACGCATTGATGAGAGTTGGTCGTCTACTGCGCACTTAACTGTCAAGTAGGCCTTTCTACATATTTCTGGTTCAGAGGCAACTAATTCACCACAAAACTGTAACAAATCCGGCTTCACGTGGAGAGCTTGCAGTATAGCAACGGAGTCGATATCGTCTTCGTCTTCTGTCAACCACCCGTTGTGTTTAAAGATACATCTCAGGTAGCAGTGAAAGTCTTCCTCGTCTGGAAAATTTATTTCCCTAAACATTAACCTTGGAATCATGGGATCCACGCCCGCCTCTTGGACACACTCATCGAAATGCGGGATGTGATAGTTTTCCCATGCAATGATAACTTCTGGTCGTAGCTTTAAAATTGACGAATCAATCACAGTGAGCGACAAAGTACCTGATTCACCTACCTTCATCTCTACCGAAACCATTAAGAGGCACCACACTATACAGATTTTCATTCTATATAGACCATAGAATTGACTGATACATTTTTTTGAATAACAGACCTATTTATTTGCTTTGTCGAATCGCGTGAGATGAAAACATTCGTACCATGAGAAACAGTATAAATAAAACCTTTATTACACGGTATAGAATAACTAATGCAAATAAATAAATAAAATTTGTTACATTTTTTATGCAACTCTTTCCAACTTACCGCAAGTCTGTGAAATTGTATATTGTATGAGCAATTATTTCAGCAATATAAATTGCAAATATCTGAACATCAGCATGGTTTTGTTCCGCATCGACTATCACTAATCTTATTTGCTTAATTTAGAATTGTTCGAAAACTAGACCGACAAGCATAATTCCATGTAAAATTAATCAAAATATATTTTTGATTACAAGTATTATAAATCACAAATTATCATATTTATTATGAATCTATTATTACCTTTTAATTTTAATTATTTAAATATTTTATTTTATTGTAACTCCCACTCGCTCCCTTTAGATCCTGCTTTAGATAATTTTATTTAATAGCCTCTTATCATTGGGTTCATTATGAACAGTGTCCTAATTAAGGTGGCGTCATACAAAATCTTTCTTGTTATAAGTTTTACGAAAAAGGTTATTCTTTATAAAAATCTCTGCTTTTAAAAATATATAGTCATATTCAGCTATTTAGATAGACGGGGTGTCCAGAATTTTAAAAAAATCGATAAGAATATTTTGACCATTTGAATTTTAAATTAAATTGTGCAAATCCTACTTGTAAAACGCGTTAAAAAAACGCTATATTACGCTATATTTTTTATCATCTTTCAGAAACTTTCATTTTTCTATCGATGTCGATGTCGATTTTAAAAGTAAAAATATACTAGTGTTTGCTATATTTTCTGGTTTTTTCTGTGATTTTCTATGCATTTTAGAAGCAAGATAAGGATAAAGATGATGTGGTTTCGCATTTCTCTGTAAGGCGTTTAAAATACCAAGATTGGGGCTGTTGCTAAATTCAAAAATGGTGTAATTATAATAGGACTAAAGTGCCTTTTAATCCTCAACCAGTTCCAAATGAATTAACAACATTTGCAAGTACTATTAGGCACTTGACGTACATTTTTTGAATAAAACCATTACCAAAAAGTATTCTCGTGATTATGTTTGTCCATTTATTCAGTCCCGAATCGTATACATTGTGCAAACTCTTCTATAGTCAAAATTTGCTTTAGGCAATTGAAAACCTTCATAGTTTTTTGAAAAAAAATACTATAAATATGAATTTAGCAAAGCTCACCATATTGCCAGTATTGTCTTTTTGATTCACCATTACGGGTGAATTTCAATTATATTTCGATTTAAAGGAACGCAGCATTGCTTAAGATAGCAAATTACGTTAATGTGCCTAGGCATTACTCACGGTTACAAAAATCTAATATAAAAAAATCTCGTGTCACCGTGTTTATTGTCGCACTCCTACGAAACGGATCGACCGAGTTTTATGAAATTTTGTGTATATTCAGTAGGTATCAGCATTGCCCGTAATAGTATACTTATTTCATACCGTTTGATGATTGTATAATTCGCCGAGCGTATGTCTCATCCCATCCAAGAAAACGAAATTCTGCGAAGGCGACCAATGTTGCAGTTCCTCTTGATGATGTGGTCTGGCCCTGGGTCTGGCTTAATTGGTTAATTAATGAAATTGTTTACCTGCCTCGACTTCTGATTTTGCTTTGCTATTCGATTTCAATGCTTTATGGTAAAAGGAATTGATTGACGGCCGGTTGCAGGAAAGCGAATTATAATCAAAATTCTAGATTATTTGCCAAATTTGAGTTTAAATAAGAATTTTGACATTTGATTGGCTGCTTACTGCTGTATAAAAAGCAATCAAGGATTCCGATATGTGCGGTCATCAAGAGTAGACGTGTATTTCGTGCGCTGCGTGAGCTTTTAATAAAAGTTAATTCCAGTTCTACTTAATTTTGAATTATTTCTGTCTTTAGTTACAAACTGTGTAAATATGCCGGTTTCGGGTAAGCAACAGGACGAAATCAATGCGTTACTAAATGATAAGATTAAAGAATTATTTACAAGTGAGACATTTTTAAACGAAGTTGTGAAAGGCGTATCATCACTAATCCTTCAGGACTTAGATGCGGAGTTGGAGCAAATAACAAAAAAAGTGGAAGTTTTAGAAGAGGAAAACAAAGACCTCAGGAAAATGAATGCCAACCTAAACATCGCTATTGATAACATGGAGCAATATTCTAGACGTAATTGTTTGAAGGTTTTTGGTTTACCAGAAACACCACAAGAAAATACAGATGAGGTCCTGTTAGACCTCTTTAAAAATCATATGCACTTATCAATTTCGCCGAGTGATATTGATAGGTCACATCGCACAGGACGCATGGACAGCATACAAACGCGCTCCAATTCCAAGGTTAAATGCCGCCCCATAATTGTCAAATTTACCTCCTATAATGCGAGGGAAAAAGTTTTTAAAAATAAAAAATTGTTAAAAAGTTCAGGTGTTATAATACGCGAAAATCTCACTCAACTAAGAGCAAATGTTTTAAAATCCGCTATAAACAAATTCAATTATAAAAATGTGTGGACATATGATGGAAAAATATTTATCAAGTTGAAGAACAAGCTGTACGTCGTAACGTCATCAGAAGAGCTGGATAAGATAAAAGAATAGGTGCTCATCACGCGCGCATACCGTTATACGTGTCTATAGGATAGACAATCAAATTTTTTGCCTACTATATTGTATTAGAGTTATATTTCGTTTTTTTAGTTATATTCACACAACAGTAATTAGATTTTCTATTTCATTAATTAGAGTTACGTTTTTTTTTTCTTTGTGCATTCTTACAAGCAACTTGTTGAGATAGAAATATTGTAATCCTTGATTTGCATTTTTTCGTTGAATTGTATATACTTACTCGTATAACAGGAACGTGTTTCTATTTTGTAATTTTTGTGTATTCTATGTATTATGAAGTGATATCAGCATAAAGCAATTTATCGATTACCTGTAACAATAATGTTCGCAATCATTTACTTATGTTTATAATTCATGATGCTCATTCCATTTCTTCAAACATGAATGTAACAATTGGGTACTAATTTTTTATTTTTTTTTACTTCTTTTTCACATCTTCCTATTCAAAATTATAATTTGGCATTTTTTTTAGGCATGAATAACATCAAATGCGCGCACTTGAATGTCAGATCGCTAACATCTAATTTTGAAGATTTTAGAGATTGTGTGACTGGTAATGATTATGATATTGTAGCTGTTACTGAATCATGGCTTAATTCCAATACCGATGATGCTACTGTAAGTATACCGAATTATGTGCTGTGTAGGAAAGATCGGCTGAGTAGAGGAGGTGGTGTTTGTTTGTATATAAAAAAGCAATTTACTAATTATACGGTTTTGAGAACCAATAATCTAATAGAGCAATTGTGGGTAAAAATTGCAATTCGTAGAACCATATTGATATTTGGTGTAGTCTATCGACCGCCTAACGGTAACTGTGGAGAATTTTTCCACTATCTTGAAGGAGATTTGTCTCTACTACTCCCTACTTGCAATGAATTGTTTTGCTTAGGTGACCTTAACATTAACATACTTGATTGTAATAATAAATCAGCTATAGGGATCTGAGGTCGCTTCTTAAAAATATGGGTTTGGTACAAGTAATTGATGAACCGACGCGTATCTCGCATCGATCAATCACGCTAATAGATGTTATTATAACTACATATAATGATATTAAAATTAAAGGGACAATTCACTTGCCAAGTGTATCTGACCATGAATTGATTTATTGCCACATACCCGTGCAAAGGGTGACTTCTGCTCAAAACATATACACTTACAGAGATTTTACACAGTTTAGTTACACCCGGTTTAAAAGCGATCTTATGTCGATTCCATGGAAATGTGTAATTGAGGCGTCAGATATAAATACGAAAGTAGACATTTTCAATGAGAATCTACTGACACTTTTTAACTTGCACGTGCCTCTGAAAACGTCTAGGTTTTCAAAACCACATGCTCCTTGGCTCACTGACGGTATAAGGCAATTATTTGCAATTAGGCAGGTTGCTCTTAATAATTATAAAAAGTCAAGGCATCAAGTTGATTGGAACGTCTATAAATCTATCCGAAACTTTGTTACCGTAGCTGTTAAAAAGCAGCAACGCAAATATTACCAAGAGCGTTTCAGTGAACATCATAATAATCTCTGGAAAGAGTTTCGTAATTTAAATAAAACAAATAAATCAAAACCCATACCCAACGAGTTGTCCGACGTAGAGAAATTGAATCAGTACTTCACAAATTCAGCAGCTAGACTACTTGGTGACACTACCGCTTTGGAAACGTTTTATGAAGGACATAGAGCAAGTTCTATATCCACAATTTTCAGTTTCAACACGGTTTCCGAGGATGAAATCTTTAGGATAATCCGGTCAATTAAATCAAAGGCAATTGGTATTGATGGGATTGGGATTAATCTGATTAACTGGTGTATTCCGTATCTGCTTCCAATAATTACGCATTTAATAAATTTTTGTATTACGCATTCCACTTTTCCAAAATGTTGGAAGCAGGCACGAATAATTCCGTTGCCTAAAATTTCAAACCCCACTTTACTTAAACACCTGCGCCCGATTAGTATATTGCCTACCTTATCTAAAGTTATGGAGAGAGTAATTGCCCTGCAACTTTCGTCGCATTTGTGTTTCAATAAAATTATTCCCAACGTACAGTCAGGCTTTAAAGTTGGTCACAGTTGCAATACAGCCTTGCTAAAAATAGTGGACGACATAATGATTGCTTCAGATAAGGGACACTTGACTACTCTGGTGTTGTTAGATTTTACGAAAGCTTTCGACACAATTAACCACAAACTGCTCATTTCCATCTTACATTACTCGGGACTATCACATACAGCCAGGAAGTTTATGATTAGTTATTTGGAGGATAGAGTCCAAGCGGTGTCGACTGCAGGTATTATGTCTAAATTTCTTCACACTAGTTGCGGTGTACCGCAAGGCTCCGTATTGGGTCCAATCTTGTTCAACATCTATATTTCTACGTTTCCCCTTGCACTAAAGCATTGTACTTCTCATTTCTATGCGGATGATGCGCAGTTATACTACTCTTTTGACCCATCGGAAGTACAGTTAGCATGCCATAGAATTAATGAAGATCTAACGCGTATTGCTAATGTTTCGAAGGATCATGGACTCTTCCTTAATTCGGTCAAAACGCAAGCGATTCTCTTTGGTAGGGATAAACATAGATTAGAAGCGAAGGGTTACGTACAAATAGCCATAGGTGGAAAGGCAATATCCATAGAAGATTGTGTAAACAATTTGGGATTAGTGGTTGATTCAAATCTGCGGTTTAAAAATCATATATCCCGATGTATACAACGTGGTTATGCGAGTTTGAAGATTATTTACCGCACTAGACACTTGCTTACTCGTATGCCGAAAGCTACTCTATGTAACGGCATGGTGCTGTCTGGTCTAAATTATTGTGATACTGTCTATGGCCCCTTCCTTGACTCAGCAGATATAAGAAAGATACAATTGCTGCAAAATTCCTGTCTAAGACTTATATTTGGAGTCAGGAAATTTGAACCAATTAGTTACAAATTAAAGGAATTAAAATGGCTTAATATGAAAAATCGGAGGTTTTTGCATGCTGCCACGGTATTCCATAATATTATAATCAACAGGTCGCCATCTTATCTGTATGAAAAGATTACCTTTAGGACGGATGTCCATAATCTGAATTTAAGGTTTAAGGGGCTATTAACACCGCCAACACATGTTACTCAATTTTTTAAACGTTCCTTTTCTTATTGCATTGCAAATATTTACAATAACTTACCCGAAAACCTTAAAAAACTTTCTTTAATTTCATTCAAGTGTAAGCTACGGAAATTCCTGCTTGAAAATCAGTCACGTGCCTAAACTTCAAATATTATTTTTTTTGTTTGTTACATTTATTTTTTTTTTCTAGTTCACATTCATACTTTTTTATTTATTTTAATTTAGTAATTCTAATTAGTTTTCATACCAAATAGAATATGTCTATACTAGGTATCGGAATAATTTCTAGGGTTAAGTGTAAAAACAGGCAGCGGTTTTTTTCTGCTGCACTGAACTTCGCCCTTGCTTGAAAGTCCTTTTGTTATTTTTTCTCTATTTCCTCAAATAAAGCCAATATTATTATTATTATTATTAATGTCTTAATACCGGATTAAACAATAATCCTGGATTATTTTTTTGTGCTACTGGCCGTTAGAGGTGAATAATAAGACAATGAAGACTACTCCCATAAAAATCAGTAACTTCTCAATGATCTAAGCAATTTTTTCCTGTTACTGTAATGTTAAAGGTAATACTTGGACTAGCTTTTTTCTGCAATTTTACTCCCGCTATCACACTCTTGCAGAGTACGGATCGATTGTCATGATCATTGGCGTAGACTGTAGGGGTTCTAGATTTGATGTATGTTTCTCATTTTATATTTCATTAAGTATATTAGTTTCCCTTCAACCTTCCTAGATGTAAGAAAGTACAAAACAAACCCTGGATATATACATTTTTGACCCATTTTATGGGCGGGTATTGAAATGCTACCTTGCACTTAAGAAACCCGCTATAGCAAGTGCCGTCCAGGGTTGCGGGGGTGGCGGCATAGCTGAAATTGAACCTTAGGGTGTCTAGAACATCATCTGAAAGTTTCATAAAGTTATCACAAAATGCAAGGTTGAAACCTATTTTGACTCTTAACCCCCTGCACTAGCTAGCGGATTTATAAGCAATTGTTCTCGTTGCCATTCCTGTCATCTGTCTTTTGCTATTTTGGTGTGGATAGTTTGTACAGTTTTTACCTACTGTCTTCCCTGGATTGTTCGAGGGTATTTATCAAATTTTAATCAGCAAGTAGCTTATGTATCTTATTATCGGGAATCTGTATGCGAGGTCTCTATTTCCTATCCAGCACCAGTCCCAGAAACTTTACTTCCTCCTTGTATGTTATAGTGTACTTTTTTATATGGAGCACCGGCTTCCTCAGTCTGTAAAAGCGTCGGTCTGTAAGAAAACTTGACACTGATAGTGGAAGATGACTTTTGAGTTTCCAGTTTTTCATCTCTCAAGAATTCCCCATCTCCAGGTGAAATCGCACGCTTTTTTCTGGATCGACGAACACTGCAAGAAGGAATTTCCGTTAGTCGAAGGCTTTAAGTGAACTAGGTAGTCTAATGTGGATCGACACATTCGAAAGTCAGCTTGGTAAGTACTCATTTATCTATTTGTTTTCTAGTATAGCGTTTATTAGACTAGCTTACCTAAACACTTCTGGGACTAGAGCTTTTACACTTAGCTGTGGAGGCAGAGGCTCGGAAGG
>NW_022170596.1:18172012-18210259 GCF_008802855.1 Photinus pyralis
AATCACTTAAAAAGGCACATGTTGTGCCACTTGGAAGAAAAGCCTTACGGATGTGACGTCTGTAGCAAACGCTTTAACAGACGTGACCATTTGCTACAGCACACAAAATTGCATAGCAGAGCGCAAGAATTTGAGTGTGAAGTATGTAAACGACTTTTTAGTCGACATGACCATCTGACTAAGCACATGGCCACCAAGCATAGTGTAGGTGAGAAGATTGTTACGGAGAAGAAGTTTCAATGCTCTGTGTGCTTGAAAGCTTTCACGACAGAGAAATATCGTGACGTACACATGAAGGGCCATACAGGTGACAAGAAGTATCAATGTCGTACTTGTGATAAAACGTTTTTGTCTAAGTCGCATCTGACCGAACACATTAAATTTCATAATGAAAACTCAAAGAAATTTCTGTGCTCCGAGTGTGGCCAGCGGTTTATTCGTAACGACTATCTCGTAATACATATGCGAAGACATCGTGGTGAAAAACCATTCAAATGCAAATATTGTGGCAAAGGTGAGTCGGTAAAAAAAATTGGTAATCAAACTGTCAAAATAAGGGGCATATATCGTGTCGTAGATCTTTTACACTCAACAATTTTAGGCTTGCCATCTTGTGTGTATCTGCAAATCAGACTGTTTGTGGAAACACATCAATTAAAACTTTTCACAGAACATTACAGCTTGAAACTTCTTAAATGGCAACTTTAATTAAGGATGGGTATTCTATGCTAACCGTATAGTCCATCTCACTCCTGAAAAGAGGATTTTCCCTCTTACCCCTCTTTTCCCAAGTGTTCATTTTATCTCATCTAAATTTTGCCATTTCTAAAAGTCCTATAACTGACAGGGCCGCTAAGTGCCAAATGCAGATTTTCACAAATTATCACAATTTATATTTTTTAGCCTACTTTTTATGAAAAATACTGCTAATTTAGAACGTCTGCGTGAATTTCGTGCGTCAGAAAAAATTTAAATTCGGTTTATGTGCCCGCGCTAAGTTGACTAGAATTCATATGCTTCAGCCATTCGCGCGAGTGCAAAAGTGTTACCGCTTGTTTCATTTTCGGTGAGCTTTTGCAACCATAAGGAACTGCATCTTTGAACCAAACACGAACCGCAAAAGTTCAAATTAAAGAAATGAAAAGTGTATCCATAAATAATGAGCAAATGACCAAAAATTAGTTGACAAAGCAATTTAAAAAAAAGTGCTATCACTAGACTTCAGCGCATTTTTAAGGGTGCAGATCAGTAGCTTTCAGGCCGTACATACTCTTCTTTTGCTGCTTGTTGGAATTGGTGCATACACGTCAACAGGCGTTTCTTTTACTATGTGCTTAAACAGATCTTCATGCTCCAAATATGCGTGTATAGTAAATTTCCAATCAGCAAAGTTCTCTTGACCGTTCAATTTTTTCATTCTGGCCTTCAGACTAATCAATGCAGGAATAACACGATAGTCCGGCTGAAAACCCAAAAGTTCGTCAATATTCCATTGCCGAGATTTATAAAAGGCATCTCAACAGCCAACAGTCAGTGAAACAATAAGCTCCTTTTTGAGAATCAAAAATGCGCTAAATACAGTTAAATCTTTCTGTATACATTTGATATAACTAAATGTAAGATATAATAGTTCAAAATGTGTATGACTGTTTGTTTGTGTGTAATGATACTATATAGGACAAACGCTAGTTGTTTTGGCAGTTCTTCTATTAATCATTCAGTACCTAAATAGACAGAACCTTTTAGGTTTTCCACGTACTACTGATCTGACAGTCCATGAACGATATCACACAGGTGAAAAGACCCATTTATGTACAATTTGTGGACGAGGATTTGGAAGGTAGTAAAAGAAGTAATTATAGTTCTCTTTTAATCAGTATTTTTAGGGCATACAATCTAACAGTGCACATGCGTACTCACACTGGAGAAAAACCCTACAGGTGCACTTATTGTGATGCCGCATTTGCTCAAGGGAACGACTTGAAAGCGCACGTGCGCCGACATACTGGTGAACGATTTCATTGTGATCTTTGCAGCGAAAGTTTTCTAATGGGCTATCTATTAACGCAACACAAAAGGACCGTACACGGTAAGTGCGCCACGTCCTCGATCACTTTCATAAACAATTTTTATTTAGGTTTAAATGTCGTTAGTCACATAAGAAGATTACAACCAGTGTCCCTGAATCGCGATCAACAAGCAGATTTTGAGCCAATTACGATCCCTCTACCTCCTGCTGTGGTGTCAGTTTCTGCATTCAATAATCACATAAAACAGGATTTGGACGATATAGACGATCCGTCCGTAATACCAAATGCCGCACCCAATGCTAATTTTGATCCACAGATTCAATCACAATTGACAGTAGCTCAACTTCAACAAATGGCACCACTTTAAAGTAAAGATAAAGTTTTCAAATTTTATTTCATACAGCCTTTTATTTCAGACATCTTTAAATTGTCTTCTCTAAACCAAAAATTGTAAATTAATGTACCATGGATTGATGCGCGTTAAACACTATTGGAGCATAAGAAACTAGTTACATTAAAAGGTAGCTTCCATATGTTTTCCCGATTTTTTTCGATATGGGGGTTAAGTGTACTAATTTGGAAAATGTGAAAGTTTTTGTACACTAACTTACTGTATGTGAACGTATATTGTTTTGATACAACTGTGTACATAAAACGATAGTAGTCTTAAATAAAAAGAATTGCTATTTAAACGATAATTGAATTTTGTTGTTAAGTTGCAATATTGGCACGTAGACAGCTTACGGTTAGTATAACTTTTTCTTTTTCACAAGGGTTTTGGAAAGGTGTTTTCGTAATACGTTTATTCCTCTACTTCCATCTTTAATCATTTTTGATTCTTTTTAACAATTAGTAACTTTGTGCTTGTGGCTACTGTGATTAATTTTACTGCATTTCTTTTCAGGACCGATTTAATATTGTGCCTGCCACTATTCTAATCGCAAGCACCTTAAAACACTTTTGTCCTTACCGAACATCATCAAAATATATACAGTGTGTTCCAGGTAGAACACACCATACGTGGGTGATTGGGTACTGTGGGCACAAGGACCATTATCGCGTAATGATACCGGAGGGATCTGAAGTCGTTAGATGTATTCGTTTCTGGGGATTTATAAATTACAATCAGTTACACTAAAATCAGTTCAGTTAAATTTGAAGTGTTCGTTATTACATTACCTAAAAAGTAATGGGCTGTTTTACTAGCGGTAATATTGTTTAAATTTTGCTCATACAATTCATCATCGCTCATATTAAAAGAATTCTTGTTAATATTTAATGTCGAACTTTGTACAAGGAGATTTCCGTAAATCAATCAATCAAGTAGTATACGCAGTATGTTGAACCAAATAGTACGAGTTTTATTGGTATAGGAAACTGATTCAGAGGATATTCGACAGGGACACTACTGATAACAGTTGTTAAATGTCCGATAGAAAATTAAACAAACAGCCTGGGGGCTGGGAAGTTATGATCACAGTTTTCTGAGGTTATGTTAATTGAACGGTACCAACTTTTCCCGCAATTAGATAATAGTGATTTCTATTCACTTGGTCAGTAGTGGGGGCGAACTCATTGTAAATGAAAAAAACATTGCAATCACTTCAACTGATTTAACTTAGTT
The DNA here is from genome assembly GCF_008802855.1 of Photinus pyralis. NCBI lineage: Eukaryota > Metazoa > Arthropoda > Insecta > Coleoptera > Lampyridae > Photinus > Photinus pyralis. The sequence continues at coordinate 18,175,667 of NW_022170596.1, forward strand.
AAATCACCTGAAACAAATACAGCTATTGTGTCTAAGGATGTGATTTTCAAAACGGAAACGCAGTCGACAGCTCTTTGATTACTGTAGCAGTAAAATCCAGTAGTGAGTGTGACGTCACTAACTCAGAAGAAGGAGCATTATGCGGAGCACTCTGTAATTGGGCGAAAGCCTGTTGACGGCCCAGAACAAGAGAGGGACAATAAATAAAATAAATAAATAAATGATAGCTTATGAAGCTGAACCGTCTACGTACACCGAATCCATTGAAAGTTCTCAAGGCAAAAATTGGAAAGTGGCATATGATTTAGGAGGTAAATGCGCTCAATGAAAATCACACTTGGGATCTAATTTCTAGGCCGCGCTGATAAGACGATGATTGACTGTCATCAGTGGGTGTATAAGGTCAAGTACAATGGTGATGATTCAGTGGAGGGTTACAAGGCGCGTCTGGTTAGCCAAAGGCTATCTGCAACGTGAAGGGATTTTTTTCACTGAAACCTTCAACCCTACCGTAAGATGGGACTGCATTCTCTGTCGAGTGTGCGCGCGTGAAGGACAATAATTCAATTTTACGTCAAAAGTGCTTTCCTTTATGGAGAGTTGGACTTATGGACTACACCAAGCTTTTAGATGCTGAAATAAGACATTCACCAGTTTTTTGAGTGAACTTTAGAACAACATTGACTTGGATGATGGCCTGGTAGTTAGCAGGGATGAAAAATACTTGCAAAAATATATTCCTGTTCTCAATGAAACTTTCCAGTAATGCAAAATTTTAGCTAGGATTGAAAATTCAAAGGATGGGTGATGGTTCAATTTGTATTTCCCAGGAAGACTACATTCATAGCGGTTCCAGTTTAATTAATGTTAAGCTAGCCCCCCCCCCCCCCTCCATACGTGCTCTTGTTATACCTTTTCGGCATCCATTTGTGTGAAATGCAGACTGTATATTTAAGGAAGTTATAAGAAATAAAAAACTACACAGTATGTAGGTTTATGTAGATAAACATTCCAACATTTTATAATAGCAATACTTTAAATCAAAATCCATATCGTACCAATAATTTACAGCGATGCAACCATGGCTTTGTTGTACATGGTGAAACCACAAACTAGGCAAGTATAAACAATCCCCTTCATTTATTCTAACTTTATAAACGTTCGCATTTCTAAACTGTGGGTATAAGTCTGTGTCTGGTCTTGAAGGATCGATGGATACCCAATTTAACATTTCATATTTGGAATTTTCCAATTTGGTTTCTATTTCTTGACAACCTCTAATTTGTGGTTTTGGTATGAAATGGTCACAATCGCCGCCACCATTTCTTAATTTTGGTTCAATTTCGTAGTGGTCCGTACTAACATTTTTAAACGTCCCAACTGGATAATATTTGTAAGGTACGTGAGGCAAGTCTGTCGGTGGAATTAGTATAAAATCCTTATATCCACTAATTACACAGTAGATATTCTCATAGGGATCTTTGTGCACTGAAAAACCAAGTGTGAATAACCTGCTAGTGAAGTAAAAACTTTAGTTCTCAAATGTTATTATAATTCCAATTGCAAATCAAATATTTAAGATCCAAAATTGATGGTATCTATAGAAATTCACTCATACAGTGTTATAAAATAAGCCTTCAAAGGAAGGGGACTATAACTTTTTACTCTGATAGGAGCTGCATTTTGATACTCACTGCTTGTAACTGCTCTTTCATCTCCCATCCAGAAGTTCACGGCGTCTGGACTTTTAGCAAAAATGTCCTTGGCCCACTTTAATTCGATGTCTACATCATTAATTAGCTCTTTGAAGTCCTCCAAGAGATTTGAATTCTGCTTTTGAATGTAACATACAAAGTTTTTCCTGCAAAACGAATATTCTAGAATTCATACATCTGTGCACACTCATCTTACTTAGGGGCGGTCATATTGCTCAAGAACTCGGACATTCTCATTGTTCTTTCTTCGGGCATCGCGAAGAAATCGGTGTTATTTTCAGCAATCACACCATCCGCGTATCCATTGGGAGTTATCGCTACCGTTACATCCTTGTCTGGTATTTTTTGCCTGTAATATTTTAATTTGTTTAAATGTTTTATAAAAGCAAAATGTTTCTACACTGGCTCTGCTTTCTTTGTCTTTATAGAATGTTAGGATTATCTTATTATTATAAGATATCTTATAATTTGAGAAAAAATTTAAAAAAGAAACACTGCATAGTGATTGGGAGTACATTTAGTAATTTAGTCTGTAAACAAAAGCCTTGACTTGAGGTGGTAGACGGTCGATTTTAGCATACTCGGGGTAGGCCATAGTGGAACTCCCATCGGTTAAAATTTTGATCACTCTCGTTCAGTGGATTTAGAGCTAGCTCCCCTAATATATAAATACCTAATTAAAGCACTATATTGTAATAGGTAGGTATATACACAGAAAATGTTAATTTTTTACACAGATTAACTCTGAAAGGTTTGAAAGTAATTACACCTTGAATTACACTATAAGTACTCACGAAGAGGTACTAATACAAACCGCCCGTACTCTTAAACGAGCTATCTAGCTAAACCACAAAAACTTTTTCCTAGGAGCGAAACAGTACCTAGATGCCCTGTTTAAAAATCATTCAAGTGAAGTGCTACTTAATCGAAACAAATGTGCTGAAGAAAGTACTTAAACAGTGTTAGTTGAACAACACCAAGACTTACACACAAATCACAGACTTGCACTCACAAAAAATAATCGATATTCCACAGCTTCCTTGCTCTCCAATCTCTGCAAGCATTTTTTATCACTACCGGCATATTTTTTGCAACATATTTTCTGTAAATACTCCATGACCATTGCGGATTATTTGCCTCTATATCAACACAGGGTACTTTCGTATGAAAATGCAGCAACTCTAAAAACGCGCCATAAATAAACAAATTTTTAGGTTAGGTTTCCCATTGATTGAATGTAAGAAGAGAAAATTATGTGATTTTACCTTTAGTTTCTTCTTGAAGAACATTTAAGCAGTTTTTCAACGTTTTTTCGTAATAACACATTTGCGTTTTTACAGAGAAAATTGTCAATAAATGTTGAGCCAGTTGAGAACATCCACCCTAAAGGGTTGGCATAGGGTTATAAGAAATTGTTCTACAAATGCCGATTTGCACTCGATAGTACGTGTTGATCATGCAGGCGAATTGGGAGCTGATCGAATTTATGCGGGGCAAATGTTTGTGCTCGGACATACCGAAAAAGGTCCGTTGATACAGCATATGTGGGATCAAGAAAAGGCGCACCGTGCGAAGTTTGAGGAACTTATAGTGAAATATAGAGTACGTCCCACCGTCATGGTGCCCATATGGAACATTGCCGGGTTTGCTTTGGGAGCAGGTTCTGCACTTTTAGGGGATAAAGCTGCCATGGCGTGTACAGTTGCTGTCGAAACTGTCATCGTAGAGCATTACAATGATCAGTTAAGACAGCTTATGGAGGATCCAAATACGAATAAAGAAATTTTGGAAACTATAAGGCAGTTTAGGGACGAGGAACAGGAACATCACGATATTGGAATTGATCACGGTGCTGAACAAGCACCATTCTATAAAGCGTTTTCAGAATTGGTCAAAATGGGATGCAAAGCTGCCATAAGTATATCTAAAGTTATTTAATGTATTGCCATTTATATTTGTTAATTATTAAACCCTGTTTTGTCAGTAGGTATTTAATCAAATTTTGCAATAAAATTCTTAAAACAATCCTTTACTATGTACCTATTCCTTAGATACACTATACTTATACATAATGTAAATGTAACGGGCGATCAAAAAAGAATTGACGTCGAGTTCAAGTTAAATACGGCGATTTCCCATGCAAACAAAAATTCCAAAGGTGACTCCACAGCATCTCTTTTGATCGCATAGTATCTGTAGTATACATACTGTATAGTCTAAAGACAGGTTCTAAGGTGTTTTTTTCTCTGTACAAAAAGTAATGCCAAAGTAACTAAATATGATAAGGATTATCTAAGACAATAAAACTCCAGATCGAAAAACTAACATTTTCGCCTTGAAGAGACGGTCACGGGGGTGGCAAAAACTGTATAACCAAAAATGGATTACGGCATTCAACGCCGCGGTGCTGATCTCGACATTCAACTGTCAACTCTGAAACCCCGAACGAGGGGCGAATTACATATCTCGTGGGGGCGAGATTTTGCTAATAAAAACTCTTCGGTTTAGGATCTATGTGTGATATATGAGTTACGATTCACTAATTTTCACATATTTTGTCGTAACATTGAATTTGCCTTACAAAAGTAATTATTATCCATCTTGCTCTTAAGAGAAGGATTTTATTTCACCAAAGTTGAGTCACATTTTGTGTATTTCACCCTCATAGAATCTTGGTACCTACTTGCCTGACCCATTGTTCCCAAAACATGTTTTTAACCTATATAATGTTTCTGACAGCAATGCTCTCATGTATCTTGTAAAAAATTCGTTAGGAGATGCGTCTTTTACTGCACAGCGGCAACGGTGCCGAAATTCGTTATAACATGTGTCTCGATGACCGTAGAGCTTCTGCTTCTACACATATATATACTTCTCTTATATATATGCTTCTACAGGTCTTTAACCTAAAGAGTGTCCTTAAATTTCAATCCTTTTTTTAAACTAGTAACTTTTTTATTAATTAAATTATGGAGGTAGTCGAAGATGTAATTGAAAAATCACCTTTAAACGAAGAAGAATTGCTCAAAAAACATCGACAAGAACGAAAAGACCTACAAGCCCAGATACAATCTTTAAAAAAAGGTGTAGTTAAAGGCGATAAAAAGAAAAAAAAGGAAGTTACAGAAATGATATCGAAATTAGAACAAGAACTGGATGCAGAGCAAGCGCTGGAGTTGAACAACGTAGCTGCCAATGATACAGTTTCATCCGAGCTTTCATCAATTAATGAGGTAGTCAATGGAGATGTACCCACTAAGATCTCCAGAGCACAAAAAAGGAGAACGAAAAAAGAAACCGAAAACAAGGAGCGTGAGAAGAGAATAGCAGAGGAAGAAGTCAATCATCGGCAAGGGCCACGTGTCGTCGAGTTAAATACCATTAAAGAACTGCTACAAAATGAAGGACTGCAAATTTTTAATATACCCGCGGATGGTAATTGCTTGTATTGCGCCATTAATCACCAACTGGAGGTGACGGGCCGAGTCAGCTCGAATGTTTCGAAGCTACGTAAACTTACTGCTTCATTTATACGCGACAATAAAGAGGAGTTTCTTCCATTCATGTATAACGATGACGACGATGAACTTATAGGAGAAGACAAGTTTGAGAAGTATTGCAAAGATGTAGCTAATACTAAATTGTGGGGAGGACAGTTGGAACTTACTGCCCTGTCGAGCGTTTTAAAGTGCCCCATTAAAGTTATTCAAGCTTCGGGCCCTTTAACTATCCAAGCCGAACAGTACGAAGGTCCACCCTTAATTCTGACGTATCACAAGCATTTATATCGATTGGGGGAGCATTACAACTCGACCATTACTTCAGTAGACGATAATATGCAAGAAAGTGAAGATACTTTTGCCTAAAGCATGTCAATTTTTTTTTAAACATTTTTTTTTTAAATGGTTCTGTTTTGACCATTTTTTTAATTTATGTATGTATTAAAGAACTTGAAATTGATTAAGCCGATAGTATTTATTAAAAAATAATTACATATGTACACAAATGGTTACTTCCATTGAATTATCGCTAATAAAAATATTTAACTACTTTTTGTTTTAAAAATTTTAGCAGTTCCATCATCGGATGTACTAAGAAGATCAGTACAATCCTTCGTTAATGATAAACTTAAAATGTTTGCATTATGACCTGTTAAAACTTCAACTAAAGTACCAGATCGTGTATCACAAACATAAATACAACCATCTGTACAACCAACAAACATTTTATCATCGACTCCCCATTTAATTGTGGTTATAGAAGTATCAAACTTTGTTTCGTGTCTTAGATTATTTTTTTTATAGTCCCAAACGCACAGTTTGCCTGATATTGCACCAGTGGCTAGCAATCCTGACTCAGTGTTAAAAGCAACCACCTCCACTTCGGTTTCGTCAGCAGTAAGATACGACGCAGTTTGGGTACCATCTGCTACTTTAAACAGTTGTGCAGAAGGGGCCACGATACACAAGTTTGCATCATCCGTAATGTCTAGAGATGTAATTGCCAACAAAGGAATATTCGCAGTTAATTGCCATGACATTTCGCCACTTTTTAAATCCCACAAACGTAATTGGCCATCGCCATAACCGGCTAACAATCGTTTGCCATCTGCTAGTATTTTGCCACTATGTGTAGATGTCCCGTGTGATGGCAGCACCTTACAATTTCCCTGCGGAATTTGCCACACGTAGATATCTCCAGACTGACAGCCTGCTATAAGAACATTAGCCATGTGATGCCATAGTAGCCACTCCATGTCATCTCCTTCGTAGCACCAAACCAGTTTCTTATTATGAACATCCCAAACTTGTATTAATCCACTCATGTCACCAGTGGCGACAAATTGGTCATTAAAATTAAAACTAGCTTCAACTACTGAATCCTTATGCCCGGTGCATTCCAAAAGGACTTCGCCGGTTTCTGTGGACCAAACGTAACCCATGTCATCTTCACCACCGGTAACCGCTAATGTCCCGCTTCTGCTAAACGCTCCTGTAAAGACTGAGGTTGGATGCTTCGAAAACGTTAAGTGCGCTAAATCAATTGCTTGTGCATAATCCCCTTCATCCTGAGCATCCTCATTTAGATCAATATCATCAATTTCTTCGAGTTCATCTAAATAGACCACTTCTATGTCGTCAAAAGTTTCGTTAGGTTCTTCCATCGTATTAAATTCCAAATGATTTAAAATTAATTAAGACTATAAAATGAGTAAAAAATGAATTAATTGCTAATTAACCAAAAACAACGTGCTTGAGGAGGTTCATATCAAACAGTAGAGCTACTTTGTTACAGTCAAACTACTAAGTTGATAGTATTAGAACTACAACAGGTATTATGAACTATCTTGTATTTTGTAGTTTGATTTTACTAAACTGTGGCAAATACCTTATTATATTAAAGTATTTGACTGTAGCTACTGGTGTACTTCACCGCATAACAAAAACGTATATAATTAAAAGCATATTGTCGAATGAAACAACACCTGCACAAAATGGGCCTTTAAGTATACCTTCCTTCTGCGTGTAGGATACACATGTGGAGAGGAAGCAGTACTGCACTTCTGCCAATACTGTCGTTAGGCGTTAGAGGATTCTGGGGAGAACGAATAACATTCTGAACTTTTTCAAAGAAACAGACATCTCAAGGTCCATATAGTACAGAGACAAAATTAGGATACCACTTCAGTTTTAAATGAATTAAAAATAATAACACTTCATCGTATTTTATTGCAATGATATATACTTCTGGTACACCTACTGACCTACAGCTTATAGATATATAAGCAAATCCCATACGTAGGTTTTATTTTGCAATAATAAATATTAGGGAAGTTGTTACATTTGTATAGCTGTTAGCTGTGTACCCGAACCCGGACTTCATAGGTTTTTTAGGCGAGCCAAGAAAGGTTTTTTAGGCGAGCCAAGAAAGGTTCACCTAAAAAGGCCTGGCGACAGCCCTATAGGATAAGCCTATGGTTGGTTCGTTCTAGAGCTTTCGATAACTTTCATGTTCCTAATTTGTTTTTAATTGTTTGTGTTCTACAAATTTTATTTAATTAGTTAGATTACAAATATTAGAATAGAATAAACAATGATATTTGATATTAGTTAAAAGTGGGCATTTTACCTCAGAGTAAGAAATAAATCTTACTCTGAGGCATTTTACCTATTCATTTTCAAGGTCGTGTCTATTATTTATTTTGTTGTTCTTTGCTTTGCCACGATTCGCCACTGCCCTGCCACTTGTCTGCATTAGTGCATTTGCATACTTAACGTCGGTGTTGCCGGGTGTGCAGTGATTCGAAAATTTTTGTTATAATCGTCCAAAATGAATAAAATTGTTGGACATTTACGTTCCCTTGATGCATACCCTAAAACTACTGAAGATTTCAGCGTGAAAACCTTCCAGGGTGCAGCAAGTTTGTTTACATTTATTTAACCTTAAATCTTTGTGTTTTTACCACTTTTAATTGCAGTCACCTTTATATCTTTGGGAATTATGTCCATGCTATTTTGGATCGAATTGTTTGATTACTTATCACCAAACGTAACAGAGGAACTGTTCGTAGATACTTCACGGAATCCAAATATCCAAATTAATTTAGATATTATCGTGCCGACTATATCTTGCGATTGTTAGCTACTTCCTCTACTTTAATTCCATTTAAGACACTGCACTTTCAGTTTTATCACTTGACGCAATGGATTCCTCTGGCGAACAACACCTACAAATTGATCACAATATTTACAAACGTCGTTTAGATTTAGACGGTAAGCCCATTGAGGAACCTAAAAGAGAAGATATCACTATACCAACTAAAAAACCTAATGAGGTAGGGGTCGTGTCATTATTGGTAATTATTACTACTGATTACTTTAGGCGGAAAACTCGACAGAATGTGGAAGTTGCTACGGAGCCGCACTTGATCCGAAAAGGTAGTTTGGTGCAATGTAAACATTGGTTTTGGAATTATTTTGTAGATGTTGCAACACTTGCGAAGATGTACGTGAAGCATACAGAGAAAGACGGTGGGCCTTTCCTGATAATCCCGAAAATATCAGTCAGTGCAAGGATGAGCATTTTAATGAGAAGCTTAACACGGCTTTCTCGCAAGGCTGCCAGATTTACGGATCACTTGTTGTCAATCGAGTTAGTGGTAGTTTTCATATAGCTCCAGGTCGAAGTTTTAGCGTAAATCATGTACACGTACATGACGTGCAACCGTTTTCTTCTACGTCCTTTAATACGTCCCACCGAATACGGCACATTACATTTGGTACAAATATTGACAGCAAATCGCACAATCCACTAAAAAATACAGTAGCAATCGCCGCACAAGGTACGAAATCTTTATTTACTAACGTTCTACATTCCTACAGTTTACAAATAGTAACTAAATTTATCTTAAGTAAAAAATTTACACCTCCCTAATTAAAAATGCAGGTATGTTTAGCATCGCAAACCAGATCCGATTGCTAGAAAGGTTCCAAACGATCCACCTCCTTGTAACATAACCTTTCCCACTGTATTGACAAGTTCCCTTCCTCGTAAACCGCCCCTAAGGAGTGAAATGGTAAAACTTAATACTAGAGCTTCCTATCGTTACCTTAAGGCAGAAAATCCGCCAAATATTGCTCCACTTGCCATACCCACACAGCATCCCAACATGAAGCCCATTTTCATTCTATCGAAACATGAGGGGCCCTGTTGATAAACTCCACCGGGTACAGCGGGCATTGTGCTAAAAATATTTATAACCTCAAATTTTCTGTGGAATTTGAAAATATGTCGTTTTTTTAGTAATAATTTTGAAAACTGGTTAATTCTACTGTAATTTGTTAAAAAATTGGGATTTTAACTTTTGTCAAAATGACGTAATTTACCTTTTTTAATTTTTTTGTTGCCCTTTTGATTAGTGTGGTCAGATTTCATACAGGTGCAATATTTATACAGGGATCACAATTATCTGCGATGTATACAGGGTGCTTATAATGAATATGCGCAATAGGCATTTTTTTGCTGGCCACAGTTTTAAAGTTGTGCTTTATTAGAAGTTAAACAGGTACCACACAATAGTGGTTAGAGTATTACCATTGTTTATTCTTAGTAGTTAAACCACCGACCGTTAGTACGTTGGGTAAAGTCCAGAGAGCATGTTGGGTAAATTGTCGCTTTAAATAATTCTTGTATTAGTTCCAAACAATAGGGCAATAGGGTTACAATTTACTGACGACAGATGGCGTAATCGTTGCATTCATATTGTGGTATGTGATAACGGAGCGTATCACATTACTATCGCATCAGCACAAAAGACGTATTTATGCATCCACGCTGAAGAATGTACCATGCTGTCCGATCGAGTAATTTTTAAAGTAAAAAATCTATAATTGGTTCAATATTGAACATTTTACTAGTGTAACTTTGTACTACAATAGATAGGTACTGCTTCTACAAATGCAGAATGCTGAATTTTGTCCGCAAAAGAAATAGTATGTATTACAAGCACAATATTATTTATTAGAACAATGGGCTTTTGTGTTATGTGTTTGTCTACGGCCTTGTGTTGGCGTAATCTGTGACTGTTCTTTCTCGCCTTTAAAATTTAAATTAATATTCCCAAACAGTTTCTAAAAAATGTTTTGAAGTGCCATATTTTTTTATAGGGAATCAGTCTACTTTTTCCTTAAGAAATTTTACAATTCGTTTATCGGCTAATATAAATTTAAAGTGTTTAAAACATAATCGGAGTACTATGAAATATGTAGTTTTAGTATGAAAAAAATTCTTAGACTTTATGGATTCGCAATTATATAAAAGAGCACTCACTGATCTCGAACGGTTTAAGAATTTTAGAATGGAGCCTTGCATCTCCAAATATTTAGAGAAAAATTGACGTATGTCAAAAACCATGACAGATAGGTACGCAAATCTTAAATACGTTGAATTCGAAATAAAATGGCGTATTTACCATTAAACATTCCATCCCTCATAACAGTGCATAATATTCGCTGAACATAGGTAATTTAAATTCTCATAGACCCCTGTAGGATATATCATTGCCAGTTGCATATCCCTTTAAATGTAATTTGATCTATGTAAATAAGTAAAGGTGAGTGGGTCATTGCAGAGATTCTTTAAATTAGAGAATACGCAAATCAATTGAATAATCAGATAGTACCACAATTCGACAGGATGTGGCAGCACTTATTAGTAACTTCGGTGGAACAACTATAAATCAATAAACAAAGGTATTCCTTGACCAGGTGTCGTCCACAGAAAATTTATTGTATGGTATTGTTTAAATATTTATAGTTGAACAGAGTCATCATTATAAAAAAACACTTATCGATACTTTCATTTTGATAGAAGTTGCACTTTGAACATGCATGATGCAGTGCACTCTATTAATACGAAACAAAAGCATATCTTTTCACCTTAAGGGTCGTGTCTAAGTATGTTTAATTGAACAAGGACAGAGTATAAAATATTCCTGCAGTTAAGTAAAGGCTTAGTTTAGACTGTACAGCTTGTAATGGGTATTTACAAAGTAATACTTTAACTTTCAACACTGGTCCATTTCGTGAATTGCTTTGAACTGTGAACACTAACCCCAATTGGTAGGTAAGTACATAAGGAATTAAATTCGGTTATAACTTGTAGGGTTGTTTTGCAACATATTAACTTGCGTAAGCTAATTCGCATTTCATTTTTTCTTAGGTGCTACAATGTTTCAATATCACATTAAGTTGGTTCCGACGATGTATGTGAAACTAGATGGCTCAGTTATAACTTCCAGTCAATATTCTGTCACGAAGCACCAGAAAGTGGTCTCGATTATAAGCGGCGAATCGGGAATGCCGGGCGCGTTCTTTCAATATGAACTATCGCCTTTGATGGTGAAGCGTACGGAGCGAAGAAAATCGTTTGGACATTTTGCTACCAATGTTTGTGCAATTATAGGAGGAGTTTTTACTGTTGCCGGCCTTATTGACTCCATGCTGTATAATTCTGTAAAGTTTGTGCAAAAAATTGAAATTGGGAAAGCCCAATGATACTGGCGGATTTTAAAATTTATTTACATAATTGTGCACAAATACTATCTTCAGTTGGTTTAAAAATTCTGTGATTTAGATTACCTACTTGTAGTTTGCAAGGGACTTGTAATCATTGTGTTATTTATTTGTAATATGTATATATAGTCAAGGTGGTGGATCTATACTGTAAGCATAATAGCACACAAGGTGTTAAATAAATAACGCGCGTGGTTTAAATAGAGCTCCCTTTCGCATAGTATTTCTTGTTTAATGCCGTTTTTTTTAACGTCACTGTTCTTGCTATGGGGAATTTCAAATTTTTAGGCAACTTTAATTAGTTCACTTTAGACTAAGGAAATCTATACCGGGTGGTGCACAGTAAGTACGAACATAGGGATTTAACATGGGAAATTAGTTTTATGCAATATCCTGCTCTCCTGTACATTTTGCAGAAAAAACTGTAAAGTTTAAGTTGTTCAGAATTAAAAGGTGCATACAAAATTGTTTTTACATGTTTTATTAAGCTTTTGGTATACCCGCGAATTTAAAAATAAATTTCAACATTTCTGTTATTAGTAGCAATAGCCATGACTTTTGTTGTTTTATGAATTGCTACTATAGCACGTTTGCACCCCCAGATGCAGTATGGGGTCTTATGGACTAATTGCCTCTCTTACTCGTTTGCGTCATTCTTCGATAATAGTATCCTCGTTCCTCACCGCAATGATGTCAAATTGACATATGATTATAGTGAAGTATTAAAACAAAACATAATCTCCTTGTGCTGACATTGGAGGTGCGAACCCGCTTTGCGGATATACCAAAAGCTTAAAAACATGTAAAAACAGTTTTGTATGCACCTTTTAATTCTGAACAACTTTAAACTCCACAATTTTTTTCTGTAAAATGTACAGAAGGGCAGGATATTGCATAAAACTAATTTCCCATGTTAAATCCCTATGTTCCTACTTACCATGCACCATCCGGTATGAAAGCTAAAAGTATGGAAATATTAAACAAGTTTAACTGATTATTATTAGAGGCAACCTGATATTCAAATAGAGTATAATTTGCATTTATAACTTAATTCAGTTAATGATACTATGATAAGTAGTGCATTAAAATTTGAGTTTAAGTTCACCTTAAGCACCATTCCAAAAGTGTGGGTTTATTTTACACCTTTTATGTTTTTGTTTTTTACTTTTAAGCATAATCATTACTATATTTTTTAATTAAATAAGCCAAGTCAGTCTAGTTTTATGTAAATGTGATACTTTGATCTGCCACCTGAATGTTTAAAAGAACTGAAGGTACTAACCGCAAAATCTGAATAAATGTGTTAATAAATTTTGCTAGCTTGCCGTTTTTGAATACATAATATTGTATTGATTGTGTGTATAAGTTCTAGCAATCAGTTTGAAACATGTTTTTGTATTAGGCAATATTTTCGGGTGTAATTAAATTTTTACTTTTATTAGTAGGTATTCAACTCATTGTAAAATGTAGATCTTTATAATGTTTGTATCTATACTTTGTGACTGCCTTTTTTACCTGCGTTTTTGAAATGTATCTTGACCCGCTCTTGGATCTTCTCCACAATGGTTTTAATTATTGGCGATAATGAATATTATAGTTGCGTTCTGAAAGCGTTCCATTTGTGAACTCATGTTTTTTGAAGAAATAAACTGAATAAGTATTTTATTCAACTGTGTATGAGGATTTCTTTATTGCATATATACCTACATTAAATCATTATCAGGAGTTCAAGGGATAGACCATTTTTAGATTTTTTAATATTGTCATAGTAGGAGAGACACTTTTGAGTACCTGCAAACACAGTGCTTGAGCCACTTGGAACAAGGATATTTTGAGAATGTATACAAGCCCCTTCTCACTGCAAGTACTGTGCCTCAAGGATATTATATGCGATCAAGCTCCAACCAGTTGAGTTGAGTCGAATGTATTACGTTCTTGATTTGTGTTGCGTTTAAAAAGTAAGAGAATGTTCGCACCCAGATTAGAGCTCAATTTAGGAGCGGAGGGATCAGATATTTACCCACAGTGTTTGCGGTTTTGTGTGTGGTGGTTTGTGTATTGATTGTTTTAAGTTGGTAACTGAAACTGAAAGAGTTAGTTTAAACTTTATCTACATATCATACTGATATCCCTAAATTGAGCAGCGTTTATTCCCAGTTCAGTCGACATTTTGCATATTAATAAAATAACAGAAATCTTCTATACATTGAGAAATATTGCAAATTTCAATGTGCTTCCAGGTTTCAAAATATTTGAAAGCACTTTAAAAGGTACCTTTGGAGTAAGTGCTTGAGAGCCTTGCTGCAAATGATGCAAATATACATTTTATCTGAGACCAGACGCAAGCAACTCCCTGTCTCGTAGTTTTAGTAAAGGTATGGGTTCCTAGTTTGTTTGTTTGTTATATAATATAATAACCAAACTAACTAGGAATTAGCAGTTATAATTTACTAAGGACTCTGTTCTATTTTTTTAGTTGTTATAATTCTCAGTTGTAATTTAAACCATGGTTTAACGCCAACAACATTTTTTTCGACACATCTTCGTTCTGACATCTTTTGATGCATAAACTACTATTAATCATCTATTTAAACTTCGCCATAAGTTTTATTTGTATACTTTTTTTCTTAAATATAATCATAATGAATTAAATCTACAGTATTCCTACATTATAATGTCATAGGAAATGGTAACAATATTAAATAACATAATTCTAAGTATGTACACAATATTTCTTATAGGTTTCATCTTTTCGCTTCGGTGGTTTACTCCATTTCACGAACGTAGCTTCAGTTTGTCTTTAAATAATAATGGATTTGTCTAGCAACCGATAATTAAGTTATGGCGCTCTGCTATATGAGTATTTTCTTTTCTATACGATAGAATGTTATTGTAGGTAACATAGTTGATAGAAACTTGGTGCATAATTTACAAATTACTACTTATAAATCTATAATAGTACAAAACAGATACCCTAGCCGATTCAAACGTTTTCATTCATGTTGAATCTATACGTTTATGTATAAATCACAAACTAAATTTTGTGTAAAAATTTAAAAAAAGTGTATAAGTTCATCGTCCACATGTTGGCAAATTAACTCTAAAGAATACATTTAATTCTATCAAACTAGCTAATATTAAAAACGCCGCATACATCAATAAGCAAGCTCGTCCGACTCTCTTGTCTAATTTGAATTTATTCAAAGAAAATGCGATATACAGCATCAATAATGTCGAGAGTAACGATATTGCGCTGTACTCAATGCCCGCAGAGTTAATGCCAACCTAAAAGTATACGTAAAAATTAGTCATTTGACGCGAAATACTCACCCAAAGCTTTCCTGGTATGGTTGGCATGAAAGTTGCTTTTATGAACCAGGGTAATCCTAAGCAAAGTAGTATATCAAAAGTATTCGATCCGATCGAATTACTGATACCCATTGATCCATGACCTACAAAATATTATACCAATCATCTTTATGAAGAAGATGACTAACTCACCCTGTTTAGCTACAATCACACTGGAAACTGCTTCGGGTACACTTGTACCAGCCGCCAAAAATGTTATACCCATCACGGAATCTGGAATTTTCAGTGTATCCCCTAAAATGGGTGTGTAATTGAGGCATGTACTTGTAACGCATATTTACCGATTATCGTAATCATCCAAGCTACCACATATGATAAGGAACCTATCCATATGATGCACATCATAAAAGTTAAAGGAAACCATTTTTTGAAGCGAGGTTTTTCACAGTCCGGTATTGTGAATAAAAACACAAAGTAAATCGGCCATGTAATGATCCACGTGAACTAAAATTACAAATTCTAAAGTTAGTTTTTGATAGAGCGTCTTGGTACCTTTGTAAATTTCCCTTGTTTCGACGGCCACTTCCAAAGAGAATGCTGATTGCTGGTGTCGTGACTTTCCTCGACGTTAGGCAGCTCGCTGCTTTTAATGGTGCCGTTTAACTGCGCGACGGCACCCGGACCGATTTGCGTGCAATTGCCCGACTCGTCCGAGTTAACGTGTGTCCCATCACACACCTGTTTTTCTTTTTCTATTTTGAGAGGTATTTGCGCCTCTGCCGCCTCTGGTGATAAATTTAAGTAAGTGTTTATCAAGATATGTGCGATTAAAATTAGATCAATCAATGTATAATTCGTTACTGGCGTTTTGTTGTTAATTTCAACTTTTTTGTGTTGTGAGTGGAAGGAATAAACTTACCTAAAGAGTGTGCACGTGATTTTGAAATGGAAGACTGATAGGATTGCCGCCGTTTTTGTGCACTTCTGAGTCCACCTAGGAAAAGAGGTGTCGTGAATGTATAAGTCCTATTCTACATTAAAAAGGAATAATAACAAAAAGTGTCGAGCGAATTATTCTGTAGATACCTAATAGGTGCTCATTATGGCAACTATTGTTAATGACACTCTTTTAGAAAGAGAAACTATAGACGGATTTCAGCAGCAGAGGTAACGTTTCGAGTAGGTACGAAGGGGGTACAAAATAATTGTTCACGTATTTCTACCATGTGTTTTGATATTGCCAAAGAAAAAAATTACAAACTAAACGACAGAAAAATATAGTAGATACAAACTGGTTAAATAACGGACGATCAAAAATGAGTTGCTGTCGAGTCGCCTTTGGAAGTTCAAGTTAAGTACGATTTCCCATGTAAACAAAAATTCCAAAGGTGACTCGACAGCAACTCATTTTTGATCGCATGGTATCAGTGTGAAATTGCAACAAAAAAACCAGATGACTCTTAAAACAAAGTTTACGAGGAATACTATGGATTCAATATGGCGTATATAAAGAGAAGAAAATCCCTAGGTAATCACCTTTTACATCTAATAACTTTAATATTATATTAAATTTAACATAATTATGTTGAATTCTTCATTTTTTTCTAATATTAAGCTTAGTTGAATTACACATAAAGGGAAACTTAATTTTCTACTTAGAATGATTATAGGTTTTTAACTGGTAACAAATAACGGGCGATCAAAAATGAGTTGCTGTCGAGTCGCCTTTGGAAGTTCAAGTTAAATACGAATTCCCATGTAAACAAAAATTCCAAAGGTGGCTCGACAGCAACTCATTTTTGATCGCATTGTATATGTAAATTAAATGTACCTATAATCCAGATTAATTGAAAAAGTTGAGGGTATCAAGAGATGCCTGCGTGATGAATATATTACCCTAGGCAAGGTCAGCATTCTGTGGTAATTGCAGCTTCTTTTCGAAATAATGAACACTCCTACAGTATTAACAATGGAAAAAAATACTACTCTTCCCCAATTAAATGGGCTTCCGTTCATATTTGTACAAACATATCAACCCAGATCTTTGACCTGGCGAAGAATATGATCATTCTTCGCGAGGCCAAAGATCTGGGTTGATATGTTTGTACACACGATGTTAATTGAAGTTTATAAATAAATGCGCGGTGATTCGGAAAGCGTACTACAAGCCCATTTTACCCGGTTATCTTAATGCTATTAATTCCGCACTTTACCTATGCTTACGTTCACCAGACGAAGCGCTTCATGAGCGCTACCTAGCTAAAGGCGTAAATACTCTAGCAAGATTTCTCGCGCGATTTACTATCGAGGTGTACCACTTCGACAGTGCTATCAGACAGACAGTATTCCCACCTTTAGGTAGTGATACTGATTGCAGCAAACTTCTTACGCTCTTTTTTCTCACTTGTCGAAAGGATTGTTTCACGGCAATTCAGAATTCTTTAAATTATAAACATGGTCGTCATCGAACTTGGAGGCAGGCTTGGTAATGCGATTTAGATAATAAATCGGAACGCTTCACCTGGTTGTCTATATCGAAATGTGCATTATGAGCAAATAACCTCCCTTTATATTTTCGAAATTGTACGGCAGTCGTGGGGTTGAGGGTAAACTGTTTACTACTGCAAGCAGGTCCACGACAGGCATGACTATGTCACTTGTCAGGCAAGCTCATGGCGGCAGGTTGTCCCCCAACCGTTAGAAGCATCCCACCAACGACGTTGCTTGGCAATTTTTGAGCAGCGATACCCTGGAGATTCAATGTAGTTGATGCGGAAAGATATCCGGCTTCTGTGTCTCCAGGCCGTTTGTCTTCTGTTTCTTATCAACATGTGTTGACTCCATGGGATCGGCAGAGGCGTTCTGATAGGCTTCAGAACTTGAGTCTGCGGACTATGACAATTGTTGCCTGCGACGTTGTTCCTCTTCTTCGAGGATTCTTGCTTCTTCCAGTTTAAGTCATAACAAAACTGACGCGTAAAATCAGTGAAATTAAGAATTGTTTAAACATGTGGTTGGTTTGTTGTACTTTTATAATGATTTTTTCTTTAAACATGATTGAAATTCCCGCGTTGAATATGAATGTAAATTTCCAGTAAAATGTAGCCCTAGATTCCCTGGCTGAGTAAAACTAAGTTCATACGCTACGCATGGCCAAATTAATAAGGTGCAATTCATTCATTCATTGCACCCACAATTTTTGTCTTCAAAATTTTACATAATTTGTTAAACTCTTCGGAATTACTTCAAGAAATTAAGCTTAAGGTTTATTTGTTAAGCTAAGAAAAAATAATACTATTTTTGCAGTTAGCAACACAACTTCCCCACTTATTGAGATCTTGATCACTTTAAACAAGTTCTCTTTAGTAAATGATATCGACTTTTTTCACGATCCCCTAAATGTAATAATAAATCAAATTAGATCTGAAGCCATAATGGGCCTACTGTATGTTCAGAGCCCCTGTGCCATGTACCTAATTGGAATTTTTTATTCTGCATG
Source organism: Photinus pyralis (assembly GCF_008802855.1). Taxonomy (NCBI): domain Eukaryota; kingdom Metazoa; phylum Arthropoda; class Insecta; order Coleoptera; family Lampyridae; genus Photinus; species Photinus pyralis. Next base: position 18,194,263 of record NW_022170596.1, read on the forward strand.
GTGTCTGGTTAAACAAATTAACAGAAAAGTGGCAAGCAATTAATGTTTAATATTGGGTGCACGCAATCGATAATTCTTTTCAAATCAAAACACCCAAACAATAATTATGACACCTTGGTAACTTAACTTGTGGCGCCAACAATGATGTTAAAACACATGGCACAACTACGTCAATTGTTTCAAATTTTGCGAACAATTTGAAATTGCGTGATGGATGAGTTAACAATCACAAGCACGTTAAAACTATTAGAAATGCGTCTATTGATGTTCTTAAAATGTTGCTCATATCATATCTACCAGCCTAAAATTGTAGGTAATGCGCGGTATTTGAAAATTGGGCAAGGTAGATTCTCTAAACTCTATAAATCAAATGCTGTAGTCATAGTTTTGAGAAGAATTTATTAAGAGTTTTTAGTCCAGAAAAAAGTAGTGACGAATTTTTAGTTTCGTGATATTTGTGTGAGAAAGAGATTACAAAGTTCTACTTCTACCACTGTCTCTATGACGTGTGTGAATAAGTTGTTGCATCAGGAAGTTCATTAGAAAAAAGCGTTTATTTGGTAATGTTGTATATATAACATGCCGACCCATGTGGCGCAGTTCAGTTGAAGCTGGATTGTGGTACTAAGGGTCCCTGGTTCGAATCCGGGTTCGGCAATGGATATTTGTAAACTGTATAGTAGATTGGGTTGGTAGAGCAGCCTTGGCTGAAACCCCGCCCACCCAAAAATAAAGGCAAAAATAATAATTTAAAAATAAATAAATATAAAAAAATTACGATATCAGGAAATCGATTATTTAAATGGAGAGGTTAATTTCCTGAAATTCTGCATAGTTGTACTGTTTAATCCATTAGGAACCAAAGTTCCAAAAAGAGAATTGTATTGATAAGACTGAATAAAATTATGAAAATTTGTAATACAGTGTTACCACGTTTCTCAGGAATAGGTACAATAAGAGATGCCTTTAGTTCTAGTACATACGGTACATCAACGAAGAGGCGGCTTCAGATAATATGAAAAAAAAACATTCAAGTCTTACCACGAGCGCACCGTTGAATTGACTTGTCGAAATACATAATGAGGATGTACACTATGTAGAGAAGAACTAGCGACAGTGCTTCATACCATTCCACGCGCTCGTCGTGGATTATGCAGATTAAAATTGAAACTGTAATGCCGTAAGCCAAACAATCTCTGGTTAAAGGCCACCAATCCAACGGCACAACTTGAACACCTGACTAAAAACTCATTGCCATTATACATTCTAAGAATTACAAATGTGATAATTACCATTCCAGCTCCTAATCCACAGCAAGCCGCCACGGCTAAAATATTAAATACTGCTGACCCAACTATCGTTCCGACACCAATATCACCTTCTGTAATGAACGTTCCAATAACGTTCACGAAAAGTTCAGGTGCAGAAGTTGCTGCTGCCATAAACGTTGCACCGGCAACGTCGTTTGACATATTTAAAGCTGCAAATAATAACAAAACTTGTAGAGAGGTACTGAAGAAAATACATTACCTTGACATATTTTTTCTACAGCAGGTACGAAGTATTTGTCGCATACAACCGCAAGGGCTACAAATAGATATAAGGATATGATTATGTGTAGTACTACTGCGCCATCCTGTCTTTGTTCCTCAGTAAATATATCCTTTGGAAAATCATCAATCGCCGGTGGAGTGCAATTTAGTCCTGCAAGTAAATAATGGAATTTAGTTTTTTGCTAAATGTAATATAACAAAATAAAGAATAACCGAAAAGTGCGCGACTGGCTACAGCGCTAATAAAATTGTTGTACTCCGTGGACTAAATCCACATGTTTTGTCATTCATTTAAGGGACTAAAGCATGATATAATTGTATCATAGGACTAAAGAAGTATCGCTTTTTCTCGCGGAGGGAGAAAAACGCGACGCGGGACAAAAAGTGACAGTACACACTGAATTGTCAAACATAATTTAATGATTAATGGTTACCTACCTTTATATGTACATTTTTATTCTTGCACCATATTTTACACTTATTATACCGTTATCCATATATCTTTTTGAATTTGGGAGGCAGTAGGTTTCCTTATAGCTTTTTCTTCAAAGTTTTACACGATATTTCTACGCCGTAGTATTAAACTAGAATCCTTACTTGTTGCCCTCAACAACAATATGCACCCTCGGGATTCAAACACACACTTTAGTCCCTTGGTATATAATATACTATTCTCTCTGTCTTATCTTCATCTTCATCGGTTTAACGTCAAAAAGTATTGAGCTGATTAAAAATCAGAAAATTTGTTAGGACTATTGGATTAATTTTAACTGGCTTGAGTTTAAGCTAATTTAGTGAGTACTATCGTATTGTTCACCAATCCCATTTTTATACATATATATCACGAGGTCATAATACTTTATACAATGCTTATCCACATTATATTTCACAAATAAATGCCTATAATGGTATTTTAAATCAATTACAATTACATAATTAGTGCAGGTAATGAGTGTTGTGTAACGGTTTTATCTCTTTGCTACTCTACGTACGTTTCATGCTCAACGTAACGGTCTGTCCCCAAAGATTATTATGTAGGTACCTATAGGTACCTATACGCACTTTAATCTAATTCCGTACAAACCAATTCGCTTTTTCCAATCCAAATCGAAAAGCAAAATTCATCTGGAAAGTGTCCTTATAGAAACTTGCCTTCGAAATAGCTGTTAGATAGAGTTAGTTAGTCAAAATGCAAATATTAAAAGTGATGATAATTTTGACGAGAAAATGACCAAATTGCAGAAGCAGTAAGTAAAATAATTAACGAATAACTTTAAAAAACATTTGCGATCAAATTATACCAAAAATTAAACAGTAATAAATATAATAGGTGATGGAATATACATTTAACAAATAAAAGAAAAGATGAAACTTAACAAAAAAAAAGCAAGAAACAACATTCAGAAAAAAGGGAAAATTTAAAACAAAAATATAAAGAAGAAAGAAATAAATACACAAAATTGATCGGCCAAACACGAAATCCTGTGAAATTCCTGTGAAACAAATAAAAAAATTAATATTTCAAGATCACGCAAACCTTTTGCGGAATGAGTGGAGAAATTCGATTAAGGGAAATGAAACATACAAATACATTCCGGACATAAAGGAAAAGCGGTAAAGTGGAAATTGAAGCGCCAGGAATCCGAATAACAATCTCAATGATGTCGGTCGGTCTGTCTGCACTCTCATTGTCGACTAAATGTTTGAAGCGATTGGAACCAAGTTTGCGGTAATCATATTCTTAAACATAAAAGAATGCTTTTGGATAGGATTCAAAATTAAAAGAAATATTATGCTAGATTTTGCAGGGACCTCCAGGCTGTTTTAGGGACGGGCAATGAACTCTGGATCTAGATTATAACCTCTGGTCACGAATGCATCAGTCGTGTGATTCAAAGTGAGTAAAATGTTTTGAAAAGTTCGGGTTTTTGCTGTGGTTCAAGTTCAACGCGTTGTTTAAGTAAGGGTAGTTAATAAACAACGTGGCCACGAGACAATTTTTTGACCAGAATTAAGGGTAACAAGTTAAAAAGTAATCGTAAACGATTTACATAAAGCGCATTTCCACTTGCATTCATTTCCCATTTGTAAGATGCAACTTCTGTTAAAATCGTTAAAATCCGGCCACAAATATAAAAGATAGCGTTGCACATGGGCAATCCATTGTTGACGTGCTACTTCAATTTCAGTTTATGAGAAGAATTTCATTTCAATGCTTTTCTAAATAAGAAAGTTGGAACTGCGCATGCGCAAACCTAAATTTTGAAACTAATGTTAGATTTTCCTTTGTTCCAAGCGCCTAAGTATCAAATTTCACTTAAATAGTTCCATAGATAAAAAAGTTGGCACTGCGCATGCGCAAAATAAAATTTTGAAACTGGCGCTAGATTTTCCTTTATTCCATGTGCCTATGTATCACATTTCATTTAAATTCTTCCATAAATAAAAAAGTTGGCACTGCGCATGCGCAAAGCCAAATTTTGAAACTGGCGTTTGATTTTCCTTTATCCCAAGTGCCTATGTATCAAATTTCGTTTAAATTCTTCCATAAATAAAAAAGTTGGCACTGCGCATGCGCAAAACCAAATTTTGAAATTGGCGTTTGATTTTCCTTTATTCCCAAGTGCCTATGTATCAAATTTCATTCAAATACTTTTATAAGTAAAAAAGTTTGCAATTCGGTTTATAAATGGTCGAGATGCGAAAAGGGCACTGTGAATTTTGAATCGATTCGATTCAACTTTTGGCATTGCGTATTATATGGCTAAAGCTATGCCCATATTGAATTTCATGCAATTCAGTTCATAACTAACGGAGATGTAAAAGCGATCGAACATTTCTAAACAAAGTTATCGTTCACACGGACAGATAGATGGACAGACAGACAAAGGAACAGACGGACAGACCAACAGGCAGACGACAGATAGCAATGCAAAATTATAAACGATCTCTAGGATCGTTAATAAACGGCAAAAGTGTAAAATTATGGAACATGTAAAAAACGGTTTTTTGTTTTTTTTACAATAACTTTTTTTGTAAGCGGTACAGAAAAAATTCCTTCCTTGGTACAAGACTCGACACCATAACGAACCAAATAGCGAAAAAAGTAGAACAATAGCTCTTAAGATAAAAAACTAGTAGCGTCGCAAAAGTTAGCGGACGGACGGACGGACGGACAAAGTGGCCACAATAGCGCATTTTTTTTTATTTTTGTGGAAATGCGCTAAAAATAATCTAATCAAGGGTAGAAAGGAAAATGTAAGTCAACTAATTTTTTGATCTAAATATTTTTTTTCTATATATTTAAATTTGTCACACTACGGCGTCTTTACTGGCTATACTATCCAGGAAATTCGAACTCAAAAATCAAATTATGTAAAAAGGAAAAAGGAAAACTTTCAATAGAATCATTAAGTAGAGATTAGAAAACCCAAAAAACTTATACATAGAAGCTGCCCGTGTGGATCACCCAATTTATTTTTCTTAGGAAAAATTAGCATTCCTATTAGTAATTTTGATATGTTATTTTAAAGAACGTGTCACCAACCCCTATATATGGAAAAACCTATGGTATCGTAGAGGATTTTAGGTTAGGGCAAGTACTTGGTGTTGGTGCGAAACAAACATGTTAACTAGCAATAGCACTAAAACAGCATCAATGATATTATCATTACGTTCTCATAACTTACCAACATTAAACCATGTCACCTTTTTAGAAATTTCAATTGATTGTCGACTAAATTTTGATACTCACGCGGAAGTTATTCGAGCAAAAATATGCAGGAACCTTTTCGTTTTACGCAGATTAGCGGAAAACGTTACTGCTCAAATTTTAAGGATTGCATACTTTGCTCTTATACACAGTCACTTATCATATTCCATTAATGTATGGGGTTACTATGCATGTTGGAAACCACTATTCAAACTTCAACGCAAAAGTGTAAGAATCATTGCTCATCTTCCATTTCAAGCAGATTGTCGGCAGGCATTCATTAGTTATAAAATTCTCACATTGCCCTGTATTTTCATACATACATGCCTCTGTTTTGCTAAACGTAATGAGCAGAAATTTGTAAAAAAATTGGATATTCATGAATATTCGCAACAAACATTTTATATCTGTACCTTATTGTAGATTAACTAAAACCCAAATTAGTTTTGATTTCATAACAAAAAAATTTTATAATTGTATTCCACCGAACATTTAATGTTTACCTTACAATTCATTTAAAAACAGGACAAAATTATTTTTGTTAAAAAAACGCATTTTATTCAAACAGTGAATTTCTCTGCACCAACTTGCAAAATATGTAAACTTTTTAGTTTAGTACGTATACTTTAGCTTTGACGGATGTAAATAGACTGTTCTACGATTAACATTAATAAAATTATTATTATTATTATTTGTGTTTCCTCTTCTGGGTGATTTTCAATAGGAAAATAATGAAATCGAAACCAAAGAGTATTATTCTTTGTCGAAACTATAATTTGAAAGTTGAAACGCATTTTACAGTTTAATTAATTAACTTATTTTTGGTCCTTATTTTTGATTGGGCAGGGTGACCGAAAAGGCTGCTCTACCAGCCCAACCCACTATGCTTTTATAAATATCCATATGCCCGAACCCGGATTCGAACTAGGCAGCCGTAGTACTGTAGTCGAACTTTAACTCAACTGCATCATACAGGTCGGCGTAAAGATAAATTACAGTAGTGTACTAATTCTTGCTTAAGCATCGTATAATGGAAACGATGGATCCGGAAAAGTATATGTTTTAGACGCTCAAGCTATTAAACTATTTTTAATTTGTTTTGTTAATTTACTTGGGGTAACTTATTGCTTCAATTCAGAAAGATCCCAATTACAACGAAGCAGTACACCCTCTAGAGCACAAGACCATATAATACTGGATTGGTCAGAATTATCGACACTTGTAATGGTAGATCTTTTTGTACAAGGTAGGTACCAATACAAATTTTACTGGATCATCAACTTTTTTGAAGAAATAGATACCAAGTAAATATTATTATAGTTCTGGTAATTATTTTTGACAAGGCTATATACTTTTATCCAATATAAATCCATTGATGGTAACCCATGAGATCAGCCAAAAGCTGTTACTAGATATACCAATCAAAATATTATTTATTTATTTTATTTTATTTTTTTTTTTTTATTATCCCTCTCTTGTTTTTGGGCCCTCAACAGGCATGCGCCCAATTACAGAGTGACCCGCATAATGCTATTTAGAGGTGCCTCTGCAGAAGGTCTTAAGATGGTCTATACTACTCCGGTATTTACCTTACGAATTAGGAAAACTAACGATTATAAGCGATCATAATTAAGCAAAGAGGAATCGGCCATACATTGTCTCATTTTAAGAAGACTGAATTTTTATGATAGATCAAGCACGTTACATCTGTGGGCTTGGGATTCGATTCTTTTATTTTTTTAACTGCCGAAGACTCCAACAAAATCTGTCTTTTTTTTAAGTTAAAAAGATTGAAGGAGGAGATTTGATTTAAGCGATTACACCTACAAATTGCATATTCTCCTATACAATCCTGTAGATAAAAAATCTAACGTAAGTCAAACTAATAGCAAAAAGATTTTCTTCTTTCCCATTTTCCATTGCTAAACTTTTCTACAAAAAACTAATTCAATCTTACAGCAACAAGGTGCAAAAAAATTCACTTTTACCCATGATACTGCAACTTTTCTTGGTCACCTATATGCCTATATCACTTTCCCTTACTTTTAATTTAGCCCATAATTGAATAATCGAAATAAGTTCACCGTTCTATGTTATTATTTGTGTGCAATGCAATGTAGGTAATTATCTAAGTATAGGTGCTTGCCTAATTCTTATCAGGAACTTAAGTTTAATGACCACATATACACCGCTGCAATTAATAACCTCTTAAAACTCAATTTAAATTGATTCTTATAACAACAGTTAGCATAGACTAATGAAAGGTACCTATACCTACATTTTTCACGACAAATTGGTATAGTTAAAAAATTAACTCAAGTGCTCATATCACTATTTAGTTTTGTAGGAAGTAAAGACTCTTCGTTGTCCAATTTACCAATTTGAACCTTTTTAGAAGTATTTCCTTCGGTCTGATTGCAATTTATAAACTTTGCTTAAGGCTAAAATACAGAAATTTGTTAAACCATTTTCATAATGTATCTTAGTATACCTATAATTAATAATCAATGATCCATTAAAAATAAATAGAGGTTGTATATACAATTTAAGTCTGTAAATTCAATTGCATTACATATCGAGCAATGTTTCAACACATATTAATAAGCTTAAGATTGATTTACAATTCACAGTATGCTGTCCATTCTAAATACTAATTTCGTTAAGAAGGTTACCTCAATAATTTTTTAGATGCCTAGGTACGCAATTCTGTGGAACCACAGTAAAAAGATATTAACGATTAATCTAAACAGTGGCATACAAATGGCAACACCAAAATGGAGTTGGATAGTTTTGACCGAAATTAGCCGCTTGAATCCACGAAAGTTTTTTTTTTAATGTGGACACGTAAGCTCGTAGATCTGTCTGTCTGTAGCTTAAAATCTTTATAACTTTATTTTATGTATGTCAGAAGTCATATAAATTATTATAAAGCTTCTAAAAATTCTGAATTTAATAGACGTCAAAACTGACGTTTTCTGTTCTGAACTGAATTTTATTTTGTACTTCGCGTCTCATTTCTAATAGGAATGACATGACATATGTCATTTGTTTCTGTTTACCTCCCATTGCGGTTAAGAGGATCACTTTAACGACTCGAAATGATAAAGAGGGATCCTTTATTTGAAACCAGTGTTAAATTGACGTTTTAAGATGTTTAAATGACTAGCCTATACTCATTTAAACCATAGTCTATGTTTAAATCTATTAAAATCTCAATTTAACACCTGCTATAAAATGAAGGAAGTTAAACTCTTTCTATCTTTTGGCAATTTGCTGCTGATCCTCCAAAACCAAATGAAATCATTAAAACACACATGGAAGATATAAACAGAACAATGTATGTGACGACCTTTCCTCTCATCGACTGTTGGATGTCTACTATTTTATGAATGTTACAAAGATAGGACAAAAAACGTAAAGTGGATATAGAATATAGATAATATTTTAGGCCATTTAATTATTCACAGCCTATTGTATGCTATGAACATTCAAAGGGTTTGCGTACCGATATTAGTACCGACTTTATTTGTAACTGTTTTCTATTCCTTAATAAAAATCAATTATTTTTTAGCAGCACTTTCTACATTTCAGTTCTAAGCACATCACGTTTTGCCTTTACTTTGAATGCCAAAATTAACGGAAGACCCACGATAAAATATCGACTTATTTATACCTTTTTTAAAGAGCCATTTGGAAGGTAAACCTAATCGAACAATCACTATTATCTATCCACTTTAAACGTATACAAACAGATTAAAAAATCATTATCCAAAATTACACAATGTGAACAATTATGACAAACAAAATCAATCAGGAATATAAGATTTACCTACTATAACGATATCGCGCCTATGCAGAATTACATCCACAAATAGAACGACCAAAAGTTAACATTTTTTCAAAACATCTTTGAAAATACAATTTTGTTGGTACAGTTATGCAAGAGGAGTTGCATTGGAGATGTATTATCATACCCGTACCCTTATAGTAGGGGAGCTAGCACGAAATCCACTGAACGAGAATGATCAAAATTTTAACCGATGGAGTTCCATTTTGCCCTATCAGAGTATGCTAAAATCGATCGTCTGCCGCCTCAGGTCATACGACTTAAGGCGCTGCGGGTACTTCTTGCGGTACCAATTCTGAAAGGTTGTTTTTCGAGAAAATAAGTTATACACCAAATGAAAACGTTGATAATAGCTCTTAAAAAAATATTAAAAAAAATCGCGAACATTTGATAACTCCGTAAAGAAACAATTCTTAGTCGGTTTTTCACGAACTTTCTACGGATATAACTAGGTTACGGTTGGACGAATGAAGCTGATTTTTTTTACAGACTTATGATAGGTGCTACTAATTACTTAACGGTGTTTCGTTTTTAAATTTTTTCTCTAATTATAAGATTATCTTATTATCTTAACATTATAAGATATCTTATAATTAGAGAAAAAATTTAAAAAAGAAACACTCTCATAGTCATTGGCTGTGCCTACCATTAGTCTGTAAAAAAAATCAGCTTCATTCATCCAACCGTAACTTAGTTATATCCGTAGAAAGTTCGTGAAAAACCGACTAAGAATTGTTTTTTTACGGAGTTATCAAATGTGCGCGATTTTTTTAAATATTTTTTTAAGAGCTATTATCAACGTTTTCATTTGGTGTATAACTTATTTTCTCGAAAAACAACCTTTCAGAATTGGTACCGCAAGAAGTACCCGCAGCGCCTTAAGTCATATGACCTGAGGCGGCAGACGATCGATTTTAGCATACTCTGATAGGGCAAAATGGAACACCATCGGTTACAATTTTGATCATTCTCGTTCAGTGGATTTCGTGTTAGCTCCCCTACTAATAGGGGAATTAGTCCTAATATAGATTTCTTGTCGCCATTTTGTTCCATAATGGCTGATTAACGAACTTTACCGAGATGTTTAGGAGTAACACCAACCCTTAAAGTTTGGCCGAAATCGGTTCATAATTACGAAAGTAACAGTGTTTCTTGGAAGTGATATATAAACCTATAAATCTAAACCTATAAACCCTTCAAACCTACAAGCCTACAAACCTATAAATTTACTGGTACCATTACAATAGGTAGATAGAAATCTACCTACAAAATATGTAGAAGCAACCTACTATACCATATTGAATAAGTTGGGAACTTTTCTGGATTTAAATTTTAATGCGTCACAAAACTACACAAACGTTAAAAAAAATTAATACTCAAAGCAAACAAATCACAAGCACCACGTTTTTAATTAACTTCTACGCACATTTTACATGCTACATGCCACCTCAGTAGTTATCGGTGGATTTTCATTCGCTTCCCATTAAGAATATAATGTGCCACCGGCAGAAAAAAGTAATAATCTCCCCTTATCTACATAACTCTTCATGTCTAAAATGCGTGTGACCCTTACAGAACCTGTCGATGGGGATTCGAATCCGCACCCTTTATTTCCAACCAAGTTAATTACAAAAGCTTGCGGGTTTCTGTGTATGAAATTTAAATCTTTATACAAAAAAAAACGAAATGTGCTGAATAAACGAGATTAAGTTAATTATTTATTTTCCGCTTTAAATTTTTCGTATTTCTTTGTTAAAAATGTAAATCAACACCGTTGGATCAAACATGCATGTAATAATGTTTGCCCGTTTAAGTGGGAGTGTACAAACGTAACGAGGAAAAAATGGAGCAGCACAAGTAGATTTTAATTGATATCAAAGAGATTCTTTGTGGATAGGTAGGTACACAAATCGATGGAGATGGTGCTCCATTACTAAATTAAAAATTGATGTTGGAATTCAAAGTAAACTTCAAGTAAATTGTTCAAACAATCCGGGTATCTTAAATTATAAATTACAAGAAAGAAACGTTTCTAAATTTTTTTCGTTTAAATATGGTAATCAGACATTTAAGGATTTCGCCTGAAAGTTCAGTGTACTTGCATAAGTGGAATTGGGTAGAAAAATAGTAATGCCTTGAGTCTTTAATGTAACAAAATAATTGTTTTACCTATAGAACCTTATACTATTAGAACTGCAGTGAATTTAGCGATATGGAGTGGATCTCGAATATCAGTATTTTATGATACGAATGTAATTGAGGTAGAATGTAGAATTGAAATCACCATAAATGGAATTGAATTTTTCAGCTAGCTTTGTTGTTTCCAGCTATCAAGTGAAATTGTAATATAATTATATAACTAATGTAACAAGTGGGTGGCAGCTTTTGTCGGTAGCCTCGTAGCCATTTCTATTTCCGATAGTAGGTAATTATCGCTGGGCGTTAATGCAAATAAAAATAAACACTGTACTGTTTAAATTAATAACACTAGATCGTACTATCATTTGTCAAAAGAGATGTAACTGTACCAATCACAATACAATTACGAATTACATTTGACGCAAACTGGGTAATGATTGTAAAGAAATGTACTGATGCCGTTGCAAAAGTCGGCATGTGTAGAATGTACTGGTTTAGAATTCATAATAGGTACCTATGTAAGCAGTTAAAATTGTGAATTCTGGCCATGTAACGTGAGTATTTATTGTATACTAATTTCACCGCCCAAGTTAAAATGTGATGTGGAAGTTATTTGGTAATGTAAAAAAGTTAGATACAGTATGAAATTTAACTTCCGGAAGTTTCGATTTTACGTAAAAAACATATTTCAAAACAAATTCAATATAAAATTTTAATGGCAACGAAAAAGAGAGAATGCATTTTATAACATCCTTTTCATCCCTTGAATTATGAGAAATGCTAATTAGTAGTCAGTTTGCATAATGCGTTGCAATATGAGAAATACAAAGCTTCCGAACTATGCTTTCTGTTTTATTAATTCGGCAAGTGGATGTATTAAAAGAAAACCTCCCTGACTGCAAGACTCTATAATGCGCATATACCTACAAAATTAAGCTTAGGTGAAATGCGATAGTCCATTCAATTTTAGATAACGTGCTGAAAGAAAGCTAAGTTTTAAGTTTAATAGCATCTCTGATTAAACAACCAAAAAGTTTCTATTAAAAATTCAGGACGCATTTTAAAAGTTGGGAGCCGCCCAAGCACCCTGATCTCAATGAAATGATTAATAACAAGCCAACATATTTCGCACACATTGAAATGGCAAAAGGAACGCTACTCCATGTTAAATTCAAGAATTTTTGGATGGATATTGAACGACGGAAGCTGATTTTAAGGAAAATTTCATGAGCTGCTACAGGCTTTGTGAAAAATTAATTTGGCCTCATAGATATTACCTATTAAGAATTATTTATTGGTCAAATCAAATAAGTGGCCCAAATGGTCCTCCTACAGTACATTAGGTACACGTCACCTGTATCTTAAATGCGACTTTGACATGTATGAAACAGTAGCGCAGGCTAAGACATTCTTTGAAATATTTTTTTTCATTTCTCTTTCTACATACAACCTCTCATTGCTAAGATCTAAAACCATCAGACTGGCGAGTGGCATAAGCTGTATTTTGATTAAAGATCCGGTAAAAAGCACTGTTAACTAAATTATCATCATCGAACAAAAGTAAGTTTTAGCTATAAATGAGTTAAACTAATAACTTTACTTTGAGCCCTTTTTAGTGTTGAAATCACTTATAGAATGCTAGTTTCGAAGTTGTATGTAACGTTAAGATAAAACGTGCAAATGTTACTGGGCGGAATATTCGAGAGTGGGGAATGGCGAGCAACTTTGAGATGCGGTAGTTCCACAAAGCGAATGGTTTGCTATTAGGTGGGTATAAGCAAAGAGGTAAGTACAATGCAATGATTAATCATTGCCTGTACCGTTCTTATGAAACATAACCTCTAAATCTAATCCTCCTATCACCTTTCGGTTGATCCATTACTTTCCACGTTATCTTTTCGTTTTAGAAATCAACGTTTACAAATTATCGTTTTAGATTATGATGGCTCATTTCTTCGTGCTCGATGTGAGTGTCTGCTCGTTGATGTGGTGCAGTCACGTGACGGCCTGTCTTGGGTTACGATTTGTGAGCATGGGGCTTAAGTATACTGTCCTTTTCGGATTTTATACTGCTGCAGCGAAACATGGCTCTTGGTATAACAACCTCAAAGTCTACGAGTTTAAATGTACATTACGAATATGTTTATAAATTATAATAGCCTGTGATGAAAACAATTTATTGCATTTTTCACAATTACCTAACCTACATTTTACTCAACAACAATTTACAACTTTGACGTTTCTTTTGCATGCGCATTGTAGGAAGGATTGGACTTTTTAGCTTAACGTTTAATTGCCTATTTCCATAATGGAAGTAAAGACGTGAACGGAGTTTATACGTATTCCACTCGTCTATGCATGGGGGAAATTTCAGAGACATGAACATGTTGATTACGAGAACTTACGCCGCCACAATCATCGTGTAGTTAAGCGATTTGACGATACAGGAAGTGTTGTGAAAAATCGCCTGGTAGATGTGCGTGCTCGTTTTGAACAAAGTCCGCAAAAGCCACTCAGACGGATATCCCAACAAACTGGTTTATCATCCGGAACCTGTCAGAAAATAACGACGATAAGAAATTAGTTTCCAAATTATTTTAAATTACATAGCAATAGTAAACATTATTTTGTAACTGAAACGTGATTTACTTTCTTCTATAAATTGAATAATGAGCAAGAGTTCACAATAAATATTCAAAGGGGCCACCCCCGTTAAGGGGACACAAATCCACTATCTTCTTAATGTTTTCGAAAACTGCATGAAGTTGCTGTTGTGTTTCACCTTGGATACGTTAATTCCCAAAACTACCGAATTTACAATACTGTTAATGCCGAACGTTACCGGACAATGTTGCAAGTGTTTATTGATCAACTTCCCAGCGACGAATTGCAAGAAGGTTTCTTTCAACATGATAATGCAACGGTACATACAGCTTATGAAACAATAACATTCTTACAACATTATTTTGATGACCGAATTGTGGGAAGGAACCGTTGGCCGCCAAGATCACCTGGTCTAACGCCCTTGGATTAATTTTTAGTTGATGATCTAAAAACGTTATTTATAGAAATCGTTTACACACCATTAAATAATTATGTGCAGCTCCAGCTGCTCTCGGTGGTATGGGGTGGTTCGACGAAACTGAAAAAAACTGCTCGGAGAATGTAGGCGCCACTAATTTTTGTTAAATTTGGCCGTACAGAAAAACTAGAACCCTGCTCCTGGTGATCTGGAAATGCAAGACAAATAAGGAGGAGAAAATAGAGAAAAGTAGTGAATTAGGAATATTTTTATTGTAGGGCGAATGATGGTGAATGAGAAATGGCAGCGGAACGATAACAGGGAATTAAAGCAAAAAAAATCACGGAACGAAATCTCGTCTCACAGTAAGACACAAAAGTGACTAAAATAATTAATTAAACGGATGGTAAGATGACTGAATTAATGGTTTTTTTTTTTAAATAAACTTAACGGGCAATCATATGTGAATAACGGTGAATTGGAAGGTGCTTAGCTGTTTTCCTGGCTCCTGAAGTTGTCCAGCGGTTGTTCGGCAGACTCGGTGAGTAGACTAGTGGCTAAGTGTGGGGAAAATAAGGATACGGGAGAGGGTAGAAGGGATCAAATGGAAAGAAATTTGAGGGTATCGAGAGAAGACTGAAGACTGAAGACGGACGACGAACGACGGAATACGAAGAGTTTGAAGCAGTACGGTACAGGTAGAATAAATAAGAAGGGGAAAAATACAAGGCCCTAAAACAAGACCTAAAATTACAAACCAAAACTATCACGAAAGGCTACTTACTAGATGGTGTGGGCCTTTCATGTAGAAACAATATAATATTTTGGGTGCTATAATATAGGTGGTAGTAAATTAACGCTCGGACCCTAAAATGCAACGAAGAAATAGAAACGACACTGAACAACACGAATACTTACACAAGTTAAAAAGTAATCGTAAACGATTTACATAAAGCGCATTTCCACTTGCATTCATTTCCCATTTGTAAGATGCAACTTCTGTTAAAATCGTAAAAATCCGGTCACAAATATGAAAGATAGCGTTGCACATGGGCAATCCATTTTTGACGTGTTACTTCAATTTCAGTTTATGAGAAGAATTTCATTTCAATGCTTTTTTAAATAAGAAAGTTGGAACTGCGCATGCGCAAACCTAAATTTTAAAACTAATTTTAGATTTTCCTTTGTTCCAAGCGCCTATGTATCAAATTTCGTTTTAAATTCTTCCATAAATAAAAAAGTTGGCACTGCGCATGCGCAAAACCAAATTTTGAAATTGGCGTTTGATTTTCCTTTATCCCAAGTGCCTATGTATCCAATTTCGTTTAAATTCTTCCATAAATAAAAAAGTTGGCACTGCGCATGCGCAAAACCAAATTTTGAAATTGGCGTTTGATTTTCCTTTTTCCCAAGTGCCTATGTATCAAATTTCGTTTAAATTCTTCCATAAATAAAAAAGTTGGCACTGCGCATGCGCAAAACCAAATTTTGAAATTGGCGTTTGATTTTCCTTTATCCCAAGTGCCTATGTATCAAATTTCGTTTAATTCTTCCATAAATAAAAAAGTTGGCACTGCGCATGCGCAAAACCAAATTTTGAAATTGGCGTTTGATTTTCCTTTATTCCAAGTGCCTATGTATCAAAATTCATTCAAATACTTTTATAAGTAAAAAAGTTTGCAATTCGGTTTATAAATGGTCGAGATGCGAAAAGGGCACTGTGA
>NW_022170596.1:18210359-18374658 GCF_008802855.1 Photinus pyralis
CAGAGTGACCCGCATAATGCTATTTAGAGGTGCCTCTGCAGAAGGTCTTAAGATGGTCTATACTACTCCGGTATTTACCTTACGAATTAGGAAAACTAACGATTATAAGCGATCATAATTAAGCAAAGAGGAATCGGCCATACATTGTCTCATTTTAAGAAGACTGAATTTTTATGATAGATCAAGCACGTTACATCTGTGGGCTTGGGATTCGATTCTTTTATTTTTTTAACTGCCGAAGACTCCAACAAAATCTGTCTTTTTTTTAAGTTAAAAAGATTGAAGGAGGAGATTTGATTTAAGCGATTACACCTACAAATTGCATATTCTCCTATACAATCCTGTAGATAAAAAATCTAACGTAAGTCAAACTAATAGCAAAAAGATTTTCTTCTTTCCCATTTTCCATTGCTAAACTTTTCTACAAAAAACTAATTCAATCTTACAGCAACAAGGTGCAAAAAAATTCACTTTTACCCATGATACTGCAACTTTTCTTGGTCACCTATATGCCTATATCACTTTCCCTTACTTTTAATTTAGCCCATAATTGAATAATCGAAATAAGTTCACCGTTCTATGTTATTATTTGTGTGCAATGCAATGTAGGTAATTATCTAAGTATAGGTGCTTGCCTAATTCTTATCAGGAACTTAAGTTTAATGACCACATATACACCGCTGCAATTAATAACCTCTTAAAACTCAATTTAAATTGATTCTTATAACAACAGTTAGCATAGACTAATGAAAGGTACCTATACCTACATTTTTCACGACAAATTGGTATAGTTAAAAAATTAACTCAAGTGCTCATATCACTATTTAGTTTTGTAGGAAGTAAAGACTCTTCGTTGTCCAATTTACCAATTTGAACCTTTTTAGAAGTATTTCCTTCGGTCTGATTGCAATTTATAAACTTTGCTTAAGGCTAAAATACAGAAATTTGTTAAACCATTTTCATAATGTATCTTAGTATACCTATAATTAATAATCAATGATCCATTAAAAATAAATAGAGGTTGTATATACAATTTAAGTCTGTAAATTCAATTGCATTACATATCGAGCAATGTTTCAACACATATTAATAAGCTTAAGATTGATTTACAATTCACAGTATGCTGTCCATTCTAAATACTAATTTCGTTAAGAAGGTTACCTCAATAATTTTTTAGATGCCTAGGTACGCAATTCTGTGGAACCACAGTAAAAAGATATTAACGATTAATCTAAACAGTGGCATACAAATGGCAACACCAAAATGGAGTTGGATAGTTTTGACCGAAATTAGCCGCTTGAATCCACGAAAGTTTTTTTTTTAATGTGGACACGTAAGCTCGTAGATCTGTCTGTCTGTAGCTTAAAATCTTTATAACTTTATTTTATTATGTCGGAAGTCATATAAATTATTATAAAGCTTCTAAAAATTCTGAATTTAATAGACGTCAAATAAACTGACGTTTTCTGTTCTGAACTGAATTTTATTTTGTACTTCGCGTCTCATTGCTAATAGGAATGACATGACATATGTCATTTGTTTCTGTTTACCTCCCGTTGCGGTTAAGAGGATCACTTTAACGATTCGAAATGATAAAGAGGGATCCTTTACTTGAAACCAGTGTTAAATTGACGTTTTAATATGTTTAAATGAGTAGCCTGTACTCATTTAAACCATAGTCTATGTTTAAATCTATTAAAATCTCAATTTAACACCTGCTATAAAATGAAGGAAGTTAAACTCTTTCTATCTTTTGGCAATTTGCTGCTGATCCTCCAAAACCAAATGAAATCATTAAAACACACATGGAAGATATAAACAGAACAATGTATGTGACGACCTTTCCTCTCATCGACTGTTGGATGTCTACTATTTTATGAATGTTACAAAGATAGGACAAAAAACGTAAAGTGGATATAGAATATAGATAATATTTTAGGCCATTTAATTATTCACAGCCTATTGTATGCTATGAACATTCAAAGGGTTTGCGTACCGATATTAGTACCGACTTTATTTGTAACTGTTTTCTATTCCTTAATAAAAATCAATTATTTTTTAGCAGCACTTTCTACATTTCAGTTCTAAGCACATCACGTTTTGCCTTTACTTTGAATGCCAAAATTAACGGAAGACCCACGATAAAATATCGACTTATTTATACCTTTTTTAAAGAGCCATTTGGAAGGTAAACCTAATCGAACAATCACTATTATCTATCCACTTTAAACGTATACAAACAGATTAAAAAATCATTATCCAAAATTACACAATGTGAACAATTATGACAAACAAAATCAATCAGGAATATAAGATTTACCTACTATAACGATATCGCGCCTATGCAGAATTACATCCACAAATAAAACGACCAAAAGTTAACATTTTTTCAAAACATCTTTGAAAATACAATTTTGTTGGTACAGTTATGCAAGAGGAGTTGCATTGGAGATGTATTATCATACCCGTACCCTTATAGTAGGGGAGCTAGCACGAAATCCACTGAACGAGAATGATCAAAATTTTAACCGATGGAGTTCCATTTTGCCCTATCAGAGTATGCTAAAATCGATCGTCTGCCGCCTCAGGTCATATGACTTAAGGCGCTGCGGGTACTACTTCTTGTGGTACCAATTCTAAAAGGTTGTTTTTCGAAAAAATAAGTTATACACCAAATGAAAACGTTGATAATAGCTCTTAAAAAAATATTTAAAAAAATCGCGAACATTTGATAACTCCGTAAAGAAACAATTCTTAGTCGGTTTTTCACGAACTTTCTACGGATATAACTAGGTTACGGTTGGACGAATGAAGCTGATTTTTTTTACAGACTGATGATAGGTACTACTAATGACTTAACGGTGTTTCGTTTTTAAATTTTTTCTCTAATTATAAGATTATCTTATTATCTTAACATTATAAGAATAAGAAAAAATTAAAAAAAGAAACACTCTCATAGTCATTGGCTGTACCTATTATTAGTCTGTAAAAAAATCAGCTTCATTCATCCAACGGTAACCTAGTTATATCCGTCGAAAGTTCGTGAAAATCCGACCAAGAATTGTTTTTTTACGGAGTTATCAAATGTGCGCGATTTTTTTAAATATTTTTTTAAGAGCTATTATCAACGTTTTCATTTGGTGTATAACTTATTTTTTCGAAAAACAACCTTTCAGAATTGGTACCGCAAGAAGTACCCGCAGCGCCTTAAGTCATATGACCTGAGGCGGCAGACGATCGATTTTAGCATACTCTGATAGGGCAAAATGGAACTCTATCGGTTAAAATTTTGATCATTCTCGTTCAGTGGATTTCGTGCTAGCTCCCCTACTATTATAGGAGCTCAGTTTTTGCAATTCGTTGCAACTTGCAAAACTTTTGGAAAAAGTAAATAATAAGTTAAAATACAGGGTGATTCCTATAGTACCTGCCACCGTTTGGGAGCGTGTAGGTGGTGCGTAGGGGAGTATTTTGATATAGGACACTTGGGGTCGGAAATCTAAAATAAGGGGGCCAGAGCCAAATTTACCTTCTGGAATTTCGCGCCTGTAGGTAGGCAACCCAACCGGCCGGCGGTGCACACGGAGCGATCTCAGGCGGCGATGTGTGGCTGACACTTGATCAGAATTTTGTTTAAACCCACGAATTCCCGTCTGCAACGACGCGTATCAAGTGAATAAACACTATGGCAATAGTATAATAATAGTTGGCTAGATGTAGGAAGTGCATTGAGAACAACGGTGGCCACGTTGAACACTTGTAAACGTTATTGCTTTTGACTGTCGTTTTTCCTCCTTCCCTCCCATGTCGCTTCCTCGCGCTAACTCGCTCTGCATCGCTCCGCGCGAAACGTCGGTCGGTTGGGTTGCCTACATACAGGCGTGAAATTCTAGAAGATAAATTTGGTTCTGGCGCCCTTATTTTAGATTTCCGACCCCAAGTGTCCTATATCAAAATACTCCCCTAGACACCCCCTATACGCTCCCAAACGGTGGCAGGTACTATAGGAATCACCCTGTATAAGTAAAGCATATTTGAATCTTCTTATGAACAGACTGCGTCTTTAGTATTTCAGGAGAATTGGATCACAATAGGTACAGATAATTATTACCCATTAAATATTTTTTATGTACGTTTCATTTATTTTCTTAGGAAGCATTCCTAGACGTGCGTGTTCAATTCTTTTTGTAAGAAGCATCTACAGCTAAAATTTCAGTGGTACACAGGTAAGAAAGTTAGATCTGCGCACAAGAAATGCATTTTTGAGATGTGCATTTATTTACTATTTGTAAGATGCAACTTCTGTTAAAATTTCGTAAAAATACGATCACAAATAAGAGAGCAGCGTTGCATATGTGCAATCCATATTTTGAAGTGCTACTTTCATTTGATTATTTTTTTATTTTATTTTCCCTTTCTTTTTGAGTGGGCGGGCTGCTCTGCCAACCCAACTCAATATACTTTTACAAATATCCATGTCCGAACCCGGATTCCAACCAGGAACCCTTAGCACCACAGTCCAGCTAAAGCTAAAATTAAAACTGAACTGCGCCACACGGGCCGGCATTTCAGTTTCATATTATAAGAAGCACCTTAGCGTATAGTATTTTTAAACACAATAAACAGCAAAGTGTAAAATTATGACACGCGATTGTTTTTTACAACTTTTTTAGTAATAAACGTAGAAAGAATTCCCTTGCTACAAGCCTCAACACCATAACGAACCAAATAGGGAATAACGTTGAACAGTAGCTCTTAAGATAAAGATCTAGTAGCGACAGACAGACGGACAGTTCTTTTTGAGGGTCGTTGCACGTGCAATATTTTGCAAAGGTACGTACGTTCAGACAGAATACTTTATAAGGATTATGTAACTTTACTTTTGAAGCTTTTGATACATTCGTTTTTTAAAGGTGCACACGTTTAGAAGATGTTCATATTCGGCTCGGTTGTGCTTACTGCAAGTCAACGAAAAATATGTTGTCGAAGATGTAAGAGAACTTGCCCTCAAGAATCAATTCACAAATTACCTAAACAAGCTGGTGAGTAAAACAATACGAGTGATAACATCTGTATTTGTTATTATTACAGATTATGAATGGTTGATGGTCGGAACCATCACATATGGTCAACTGAAAAGAACTTTACAGTGATTGTTTAATTAGCGCTGAGTATCTCAATATCTCTCGATCAAATTCCTCATGTATATTTTGAAGCAACTCTTCAGTTTTCACAAAGCTCTCTTAGAGAACTCTCTACTAAAATGGTTGGTCATAATCTGAGATGTATAAATTTTTCGGTACCTATTTTCCCAGTCGCCCAACATGGACATATATGGTTCGACCAGTAATTCCATGTTCTAGGTAACAAAATGTAGGAGTATTTCCTAGCGAGCGAGAATAATGCACATTTACAGCGCATTTAATTTTTCGCATCAGTGGAAATGGTTCAACTAAGAAAATGAAACATGCAGGTAAAAGAAATAGTACGGCTGATTTGTGGGCATGAGAATTATACTTGGCGATTGAAAAACTAAAAAATATTAAAAACGTGTCTTCAGACGTACTTTTCCTCATTGGAAATACGCGAGATGTACCTATAAATATAACATGACGGGTAATTCTCTAACGATGCTGTAAGCGAATGTTACGTTTCGTGTTATGTTTCACTATTGCGACAGATGCATCTAGGCAATAACTTTTATATTTACTTTGTTAGCACCCTTAAGACTCTTCGAATACGTTATTTTTTATATCTCCGTTACTATTAATACAATCAAATTGAAAATGAGACCTATCACTCTCTTTTTTTGTGTACTGGATTCTCTTCGTTCGGAAGTTATTTACATTACAAGTTTTTACTCCTCCAACAGACCTTCACTTCACTTTTCTCTTTGCGAATTGCGTTTTGTATACTAAAATGCATCATCTCTCCGTTACTTAGTGACCCGACCACGTCGAATGTACCATTAGATGCATCTCAAGATGTATCAGTTCCCCTTTGTGAGTATCGACACTCCGTTCTCCAGATACCTATTCGAATAAGAAAGCTCCGTGAAGTTGACGGCACCCAAACCGATTTCTTTATGTTTATAGGTGGGAATCGTTTATTTATCGTTTGTTTAGGTTTGTTCAGCTATTTTTGACGTTTGTTTAGGTTGGCGTCTAACGAAAATCAAAATAGGTTATGGGTGCCGCCAGCTCACGTCAGCGGCACCCATGGTGGGATTTTGCACTTTTATTGATTGCAATCGTTTGTATATCATTTGTTTAGCCACAGCTGAGGGTTGTTTAGATCGGTGTCTTAGGACATTTGATGAGGGTCTCAGGTTTCGCCAGTAACGGTCATAACGACTCATAATGACTTTTTAATTAGAACAGCAAAGTATTCCTCACAACCGTTAAAATAAAAGGCTAAGGTTTAAGGAAGGAACTTATGTATTATTAGGTAGGATCCTATTAGGCTTCTCAATATGGCGGACGTTCATACGCGCAGTGGCGTACACACATTAAAATTTTTATTTTTTTGGCGGATAGTGTACTGAAAGTACTACAGACAGATTCATCACTTCTTATATACCAAATCCATCTATCTAAAAGGAAATCTGAAAAGTAGATGTATTTCAAAATGTTGTTTTACACAGTTTTATACACTATTGCTACCTGAGATTGCTACGGTAATGGATGTGTATCACTACCTGCAAAATGAATGAAATTAAGTATAGTGGAAAAAGACCATTTTAAGAAATATAACATGGTTACCACCTATGAAATGTAATTTTCGTTTCTTCTGTAGCTTTTGACTTTGTTATATTATACGATTTACAGCTAGCTAACCATTTCATTTTACCGTAAATGTCAATTAACTGCAAAAGTCGGTCACATTGAGAAGCCTAATTGGATCCCAACAAGCGTACGTTTTATGTATGTACCCTCCTTCCTCAGTTTTTTATTTCAATGCAAAATGACATAACAGTACTGCAGAAATAGTTATTATTAAATGTAAAAAAGTAGATGTGAGACAATCTCTTCTATGCCAGAAATGTTTTTACGGACTTTATTCACTACCCCATCGTGAAGGTCCCAAGAATCGCTCGCAAGTCTTCGATTGTAGCAAGTGTAGTGCCCCGGGCGAAAAGCTACCACTCCAAGCAGTTGATGAGTACACTCAGATATTTTGATTGTTTTTGGAATTTGATTCAAACGCACTGATTTTTGAATGGCAGCTGTGTGCCAATAAAATCGGTATCGACTAATATGTGGTTGTGGGTAGTTATTGAACCTGTACAATCGTGATGTGGTCTTTTGTTACGCGTAAGCGGCAACCAAAACCCATATCGATTTTCGTAAAACACCGACCTAAACAAACGTCAGAAATAACTGAACAAACCTAAACAAACGATATACAAACGATTGCAGTCAATAAAAGTGCAAAATCCCACCATGGGTGCCGCTGACGTAAAGCTGGCGGCACCCACAACCTATTTTGCTTTTCGTTAGACGCCAGCCTAAACAAACGTCAAAAATAGCTGAACAAACCTAAACAAACGATAAACAAACGATTCGCACCTATAAAAGGAAAGAAATCGGTTTGGGTGCCGTCAACTTCACGGAGCTGAATAAGAAATATATTGAATTTTGAAACCTTAAAAAAACGCGACTTTCTACGAGGTCAGAGTACTGAGATCTCAAACTCTCAGACGCACGGACGGACGAAATTGACGCAGGTATACCCTGTATTTAAATTAAACTAATCAACCACGCTAATTTTCGTTTACCTACGCTTAGAAATCCCATCTGGTTGGGTAGGTAGGTAGCCACACACAGTGTGAAAACAAGCCACTCATTAAACTATTTATAAACCTTTTTAATGAGGTAATTATATATTTACTAAATAGTGCAAAGTGTGTAGCACTTCAGTACACGCTGTAATTAAATAAATTGATAATTTGCATTTGCGTACATGCATCAAAGCCTTCATAAGCAAGATAATAGAGGATAAACCGGAGAGGATAATTCATTTTTACTACACACAGAAATGTACGGCAATAAATCAATTTCCGGAAATTGATTAACATGCTCATGCAATTTTGTATATTTCCTCATCTGAGATGCTATGTTGCTTTGAGGTTTCCTGTATTCTGTATATTTAGACAGGGCGTTGCGTGTTTATTATAAGAGAACAAAACAAATGGCCATGATTATTTACCTACTATTAATTATTGTTACCCTGAAAATAAACTAGATCAACTTTACATTATAATAAGTAATAAATAAACAAAATGTAATCCAAATTTACAAATGTTGGATATGATCACCATTACTTCCAATACATTTTCTGTAGTCTTTATCCAATTTAAATAAAGTAGGTATTGGTAATAAACTCAGGATGTTCATTCAAAAACGACTAATAAAGCAAATATCAACATATTATATATTTTCGAAATCAGAAAGAAAGGATGTGTTCAATTTTTGAAAAATATACCTACAGGACGATCCATTAAAAATAAACAAATTTTGCATTTTTACTAACATTCTGATATTCATTCGTTTCTTACTTTAAAGTTTCTGGCGATTTATGATAAACCCCACAACTTTTGTATTTAACGTTTTTTCCTCGGTTTTTTCTATCTCTTATAATAAACGCGTTGTTTAAATATGCAGAATAACCCGCATTTCCAAATATTGAGCCCAGGATTTTATTAATCTTCAGGTAAGGTATAATAAAAAAATATTTTTTTCTACAACTGTCAAAAAAACCTGTCATTTTCTGACGAATTTCGAAGCGCGAAGTACTAGATTTTTAAACGGTTAATTAATAAGTAAGGTTGCCCTTGACAACGTGCACGAAATCGTCAACAGTGAAAAAAAGTATTTGGCGCACGTGACAAAATTGAACTTAAACAGCAAATTTAATTAACAATCGGTTCAGTTGTAGAAAAAATATTGTATATAACGCTAGCGCGAAGTTATTTCGCGGATTTGACTGATATTTTAACTCGGCTTCGCCTCGTCAAAATACCTTCAGTCTCAATGCGCGAAATTGAACTTCGCGCTCTTGTTATATAAATAACTATTTTATTATACCTGAATCACAATCTCCTTTTTAAACACTCAAATGAGTGCGAAAAAAGGCCTTTAAAACACACGTGCTTTAAAGTTGCTAAGTGATGATACTTCAAGTATGACTTTTGAAACTGTCATCTGGGGTTGAAATAAAAAATCCTCTTAATTACGTTTTCTGTAAATGCAGAACATTTCTTTGGTTTGTACCTTTCCTTTGGTTGAAGCTTTCACAAACGCGCTTTTTAATTGCAGCATTGTTTGAAGTTTTGAATGAATGCACCAAAAGATAGAAGATTTAAATACCTTTGACATTTCCTTCATATATGCCAGCATTATCGATGCATTTAAGACTTTATTCGTAAGTAACTTCCTATTCATCAATGGAAACAACTTTTCATATTCTTTATAATAGGCTTTAGGTAATGGATTTGAATTTTACACTTACCAACGTTTATTTAGATTTACAAGCGATTTAATGGACGGTGTATTATCTTCTTCAAAGGAAATCGTTTTATTCACAAAGACGATGATCTTTATAATCAAACGTCAAGTGATATTTCCATGGCAATCGTGAAATTACGAATACCCAGCCCACTTAATTAGACATGTATTCGAGTATAACGTCAATATGATTTCATTGTATTTTCTATTTTTAAATTATACTGCAAGTATAATAATAAATTGCTACTAAGCACGTTTCCATCTTGAGCAAGTTTTGTCTGACGAACGAATGAAAAATAATATATTAAGATACAAGTGTATAATTGGCCTTTAAAGCACTTGCAACGTTAAAGGCACTCCGCTTCGCGTCATGCCATTAAACTCGTTGCGCGTGCTTTAAAGACTTGATTATACACTTATATCTTAATATACTATTTTTCATTCGTTCGCCAGACAAAACTTGCTCAAGATGGAAACGTGCTTAGTACCAATTTATCGCAAATCAACTCATTGCTAAAATGAACACGGATACCATGAGCTAATAGTTTCAAAACCGCAGCCAAGCAAACCTGGTTAAATAAATTTAAACAAATACTATCTACACGGTTCTTTTCTGTAAACTTTCATAACAATTCAACAAGCCGGTATGACGACTGAGCCCAAATCAGTTAAATGTCCTCTCACTTGGTGCAGATTTTTGAAAAATACGCACACATGCCACATATCAATGATTTTTTTAACGTGCTGCTTTGGCACCCCAGAAATTTACGTCACTAACTACTTTATGCACTAGCATAAAATATATATGCATATACAAATCATTATGAATGCAAAATAGATTCAGTTACCGTTACTAAAAATATCCCCAAGGAATTTTAGTAAATAAACAAAATCTACAAGATGATATATATATATATATATTATTAATTAACACTCACGACTTATTCCCATATCGAAATCCAAAAAAATTACAGCAGGTCACAGGTATCGTGTCAATAAATAACAATACAACATTTTACACAATTAAGGCCGACATTCTGGAATATGAGAATAACAATAATTGATAGAATCCGCGCGTCATCTTACTTAACACTAAATTAATCGGAATAAGACAGCAGCGTCGCGAAAATAATTTCTTAAATTTACGGTTTCCGGTAATGGTAACGTTTAATGAGTTTCTACAAAAAGCAATTTTCGAAAAGAAACAATAACGTCAACTCGATTGGTATTTATCGACTGAATGAACGATTAATATAAGGTATAATAACTAAATAGATTCTAAGTGGGGATTTAACGAAAGTTTAATAATTAAATGCTCATTTAACATTGTACCTATTAAAAGTAGCTTAGGTTTAAGAACTGAAAAGTGTTAAAAATGAGAAGAAACGTACCGATTTTGTTATATAAGCGTAACGACTGTTTTATGAGTAGGTAAGTGTTAATGCAACACTCACTAGGTACACAGGTACTTTTTACGTACCCACCTGTGATGTGAATTACTGAGGTAATAATCTTATGCGATAACCATAGGACCTTGAGGCTTCAACGTGACTAATTTTCCCCATACGTTTTTTGTCGTAATACACACAGTACCTGGAAAACCTGTATACCGGTAAACGTATGACTGATTCACTGCAGATTTCGGTTTTCAAAAATAATCTCTCCTAAGAGGTGCAGATGCATCTCAAGTTGGCTGTCCCGACCCTTTTTGGCAATGTGCTACATAATTAGATTAGGTACCAAAAGCAACTACGCAAATGTATAATAAAATGATTGACGTAAATAAGGGGGTTAGTATAATTTATAAGATTGGTTAAGTTAATTGACGTTATATACCGAAGATATAAGAATCACTTAGTAAATTTCATGGGTTAATAACCCTCAATAAGAAGAAATGTTTACTTTTTGAAACTAATAGAATGGATCGTACGAGATCATCAGTCCAACAGAATTTGAAAATGTTTATCTGTGGTTTCGTACATTAATTTAATTTCTTGAGCCAATTTGCATAATTTATGGAGGTTCCGTTCACTCGTTTCATTAAAGCAAAACGAATTTGGTTGCCATGAAAAAAAGGGAAGTGAAAATTTCAAAACATAAGTAATACACGCCGAAAAGGGGAGAAAGTAAAATTATTAGATTAATTAATAGAGGAATAGAATAGCAGAAAATGCTCTTTTGTGCCGAGTTTCTTGTGGGTTAGATTTGATTTTTCTTCTTCCCTATTTTTTCTCGTTAGGTAATGTATGGTGATTTTGAATTCTTAATCTTACACCTATACATCTAATAATGTAAGGCGGGAAAATACAGACGACAATGCATGTTTACGTAAAAGGAGACTAAAGTACAGATCGGTCGCAACAGCCTATTGGTTGGAAATTGAAATATTCAGGGGGTAGATGTTTTTGGTACGACAAATTGATGCATTTTGTGTTAAAAACGAACATTTTTTCCATTTTGGGACATATTGACAGACTAGCGAGTGGTTGAGATAGCAGGATTTCGCGTGAAGGGGTTCTTTTCTATCTCCAGCTTTTATGTTTTTTAGTTAACGGGTACCTACCCCTGAAATTGTGTGTGTTAGTACTTCAATTGAATTGATACTTTCGTGGAGCAATCGTTTCGGATTGAACGATCCCCTGAACGTTTTTACGAGTTTGCGAATAAGAATGCTAAAAGGAAGACACAGTTTTATAATAAAACAGAACCTATATCGTCGTCCGCCTATAATTAAGTTAGTTTGAACATAAAATATCTATATCGCACAATATTGAGTATCGGTTTGTGTTGGGAGATGGGAGAGGAACTGTTAATATATTTTACTTAATTTTTTAAACATTTATACAGTCCTTGATATTTTGATTCATAATCATTTTTATCGTACTCTGATTGAAAGGTAATTTTGAGCATCGTTTTATTTCTGTAACTTTTTTTTAAAATAACAAGAAAAATTCAGTATAAAAAAGTAGGGTGTTTCCAATCTAAAATAATTATCGTTTACGTCATATCTCAAAAACAAAACACGATCCTTATGTGAAAATTACAGTAAACTTCCGGACTTTATACTCGCACTGTATAAAGTTGAAGGATTTCCAATTCTGTTCACTGGAAGATTTTATTCATTAAATTAACTGCCATTCTGGTCTCAAGTTTATAAGCAAAAATAAACTTCATGGTTGTATTTTGAGTATGTTGTTTAAAGATAGTGGAAAGAGCCCTTTTATTTCTTGCTGTGAGGATAAAAAGATTGATCGCAGAGTTACAATTATTTGCTGGGACTCACGATGGATTAATTTTGATCTTGACCTTATGATTTTTAGGGTTGTGTTCGCTACTTGAAAATGACCAGATTTACACCCATCTAGTATAAATCAATAGATTATTTCAACCATTCTTTTAGAGAATCTATTTTGCACAGGGGTAGTACGGGCTTATTTTTAAGTACCACAGTTCACTTCCATTCAATTTGTTTTTTTGAAACTACTTTAGAAACAACTACTTTCGTCTCTGAAAAGGGTGAAGAAAATGTGATTTTCCTCTCTAGCGAGGAAAGTAAAAAACAATTGCTGCGTTAATCTTAATAAAGACATTTAAAATAGAAACATTCCCAAAACTAGGATTGCTATGTGTCAAACTTCATTGTTTAAATATTTACAGTGGCATAAAGTTCAGCGTGTTGAAATATGATGTGCTTTTCGTAGTATGAAGGACTCCATTGTAGTTTGTCGAATTTATATGTAGAATGATTAAAAAGACAAACTTGGCATTTGATGTGCTTTTCTTTTTGTAACAAATGGTAAAGATTTTATGAAAATCGGCCCCTACAATCTATCCAAACAAGTCTTCGTTCAAATAATGTGAATGAACTGACCAAACGCGTCTCTCATTTTTACATTAATACACAATGCTAATAATAATTCAAGTGGTTTGCGAAGTAAATTAGTAAAAGATTTTTGTAATTGATATGATGAGGGTCATGTAATTATCTACCTGTCGCGAATTCCATATATTTGATACTCGCTAACCGCACCAGTAGGTACCAATTAACAAAAAACACTATTGAATGATGTGAGACTCCGCGATATAAGTCTGTATCAATAAAGAATATTTATATAATAATATAATAATAATGTCCGTTTATTGAAAAAAACAGTGAACAGAAAAGCAGGTGCAGTAAAAAAATAGACAAAGAGGAAATGCTCACCGTTAAGTTCAAAAGGGCGAAGTTCAGATTGGTAGTTGAAAACTCTACCATCTGTTCTTCCAATTAACCCTTGCTTATTTAAACGAAGTTCCTAGTCAGCCAATGACCGATATCACTTTATGTGTATGAAATTAAAACTAAAAAAAGAAAAGGGCGTAGAGAGACCTATGTTGTTTTTCTAGCAGTGACTTCCGCATATATTTTTTAAAATTTTTCATTGTAGAGGATTTTATATGAGATGAGAGTGAGTTATATATTTCCTACTTTAAAAAATGTGATATAGCCCATCGATAATGAAAAAACGTGATGAAAAATGACATCGTGCAACCACCTTGAATTCTACCACCGATGCCCACAGTGGACAAAATGTCGTTCCTGTTGTACCTATAATGAATACGAAAACGTATTAATATCGATTACACATCTTCCATAAATGCAATTTCCTTTGAGGGCGGATTTTCCTGACGTGAATATTCCTTGAGTGGTACTTTCTTGGGGCGACGATTTCGGAGGGCTTATATTTTTCTCGAAAGTGGAGCTAATGTATCTCTGTCGCGAATATTACGGATAGGGTAAATTTTAAGGAGGCGAATCTCTCCGAAAACGAATATTCTGGTGCAAATATTATAAAGACCTCGGTCAAGAATTTAATATATGCATGCTAAATTTTAGGCCATATTCTCATTCTGTACCAGAAATTGAAACGTCAAGAAGGTGTCACCGTGGTGGTAGTATTTCCACTCCGTTGTTCAAATGTTTTAATGAAGATACTATTAAGTTTTGGACTCAACAAAATTAAAGATACCTAAATAATCAAGCAAGGAACACACTGTGGGTTTCCGGAAAAGGGTATTTAACATTTTGGATGGCATTTGTCAAAAGTTGCTATTTTCCCTAATGCTTTGTTGTGGTCATTTAAATAGATACGTAATGGAATTGTATTCTCTTAAAAGAATCTCTCTGTATATACACATTCCAAACCGTTTGAGCCTCGGTTTGAGCTGTACCAATTTCTGCTTTTTAAGATTATAGTCCAGTCAAATTAGCTCTAAAAGTAGTATAAACTGGATGTTGTCATTTCACTGAACGAAACCAAGCGTATTCTATGTAAAAAAATCCGCTGAATCGGAAAATCATAGTCCCCCCGGCAGGAAATGCCCGGAAGATATTGTTATAAACAAAAAACGAAGAAAAAATGTAGTGTTTTTTCACATTTGACTGCCAATATCCCGTTAACTATTGCTCTGAGGGAAAAAATGAATAGAAATGAACTTGTTTAAAATAAAATTTTCTATAAGATACAGTTGGTCCGGAAGCGTATTGGCATTCTGTACTATTATTCAGAGCAGCTCTGGTCTGATTCGCAGTATACTATGGCTTCACGTTAAGAGCAATTTGATAATACATTATATACTGCGATTCAGAGCACCGATATGGTTTACACTTTATAAAGCGCGTGGGCCTGAGTCAAATTATACTGCGATATAGCAAATTTATACTGTGATTCAGAAAGAATGTCACATCGCGCGGGAGAAAATATTGGTTTTTGATTGTCATACACTTACAAGATGTATGTTTTTATTGTTACCTTTGCAAGAAAAGTATATTTTTTGTTGTTTGTGTGTAATCAAGGTTCTCAAACTGCACTAAAATCGAGACTAGAATGATCTATAAAGAGGTATTGGTTCAAATGTGTAACGAGAATACGTTTTCAATAATCGAATATTTGGAACTAGTAGAACAGGGATTTAAAGCGAAAAAAAAACGGGTGAAGATATTAACAGTGTTTGGTGTGACAAGTGGTTAGCTGATTTTAGTAATAAAACAAACACTAAACCATATCGGTGCTCTGAATCGCAGTATATAATGTATTATCAAATTGCGTATAACGTGAAGCCATAGTATACTGTGAATCAGACCAGAGCTGCTCTGAATAATAGTACAGAATGCCAATACGCGGTCCGGAACGCTCATTTCCAACTGTTATCGTTTTTTAGGGGAAAATGTAAAAACAGTAATCTCTAAAATTAACACTTTGTTATTTTTAAGAAAATTCAATCGATCTTTTTGAAAATCCGTATTTAGTAACTACTTGTGATAACAAAACAATATGACAACCCAGATCACCGTAGGTTTCATACTCATTGATTAATTAGATAAACAAGTAGAAAAAGAGATGCTTTGTATTTCAAACTGGGGGAGTACAAGAGCGTTCTCAATTTTTTTATACATATTATAACCCTAAAACAATCATTTCCAATAATTGTCCCGATGATTCCTGCAAATCGACGGACTGGAATTTTTTCAAAATCCGAAGAATTTTCTTAGTTAACAAATGGAATAACTCCCGAAATATAACAAAAAAAATATAACTCTATAATAGGCGAATGTAAAGCTCTCGGAAAGCCGTGCATTAAAAAAAAATACGTCCAAATCCGATTAATAGTTCACGAGAAATCAGCTTTTGACTTTGAAGCCAGTTTTCGAAACAACCAAAAATGATTTTGCAAATCGGGTCGCACCGATCGATTCTTTACAGCGTGAACTTTTTTCATGCTTCTATTTCACCAAAATGAATGATTTTTATTAATCCGAGTGCCAAGGGCCGATTATAGAGCTACTTTTCTTATTAAATCTCGGAAGCTATTCGATTTGTTAGTTAACTAAAGAAATTCCACAGTCCGTTGATTTGCAAAAATNTATATAGATACACGGAAAAGTTAACAAAGCGTTAGATATAAAAGTACTACGGCATGATGTGTCCCTACTTAAATTAAACATGTATCTGATTGCTCTTTTCTGCATCACAAAGACTCGTTTGCTATGTATACTGTCACCCCAGAAAATGACACAGTAGCGCATGATAGACTCAACATTGGAGTGGTAAAAATTTTTAGCTACATTAACATTTGAAATATATGACAGACGTTTAAGAGCAAAGCAATTAGACGTTATTTTATTGCACACCATATCAACGTGCTCTCTCCAGCTTAGAGAACAATCAATGTTACAGCCTAGTAGTTTGTACAATGTTTCTTGCCTAATGGATCTTTGTTGTACTCTAATCAGAGTACTTGCAATATATTGCACTTTTTTAGGGTAGATTTGCATTACACGTGTTTTATCACTACTCAAGATTAGCTTGTTGGTAATTAATAATATGACATTAACTTAGTAAGACAAGCATTTAGATTATTTAAAGCCACATTATGAGTATTGCCACAGGACAGTACCGTTAGATCATCGGCAAACAGACAAAAGTCACCGTTTATGTCACCGTTTATGTATTTTGTAATGTCATTAATATACAGAAGAAATAATAAGGGCCCCAACACGCTCCCTTGCGGTACTCCCATTTCTACATCTAAGCACTGCGAACTGCTATCTAAATAGTGAACATATTGTTTCCTATTACATAAGTAGGATTTAATTAAGTTAATACAATTTCCCCTTAAACCTAACGTTAAAACTTTATTTAATAAAATCTGGTGATCGACTAAGTCGAAAGCTTTTTTTAAATCAACAAATAGAGCTAACACGATGTTACCCTTATCAAGTTTGTGTCTTATGCGGTTTCCTATGGGCATGGCTAACGGTTTCCTTGCAAAAATTTTCGCCAATTTTCTCTGCATTTGCCGTTGCTGTCAAAAAGACACGTTCTCTGTAGTTTCACATTATTGGGAAATATACGTCGAGTTTTAGCTATGTCACGGATATACGTAAAGAACGTATATCTGTAGCCTGCAACCAATACAGCAGCTCATTGCCACAATACGCTTTCACTCGAGCATTCGATCGATATTATTACAGTAAACGAGATGTTTTCATGCAGAAGAGAGAAATGCAAAGAGCTCCAGACATCATAAATCTCTACCATTTCAAAGAATTATAACCAAATACTCTTCCTACAAAACGTACCTAAATGTCCTTCTATACTTCTAAAGGGGCAACTGCAGTGACTGTTTAAGTTCTATAATATTTAACGGTAATTGCTGCAAGTAATGACATAATTTGTTTTGTGTTGAATTTATTAAAGATAATTTAATTTCGTGTTTGTAAATAATGGTTTCATTCATGATAAAGGACAGTATACTAGCTTAAATTGTATTCGGTTCTAAGTAACGTCAGATCCATGCGTGCTATTCGGCACCCTAAATGTTTGAAGTCTTAGTTCTTAGAAATTATTAAGTGGCAGAGCAAAGCGATGCAAGCTTTATAGGAAAGTCGATGCTGTCCACGTCTGTCCGTGAATGATGAGATTTGGGAAGGCGAGTGAAAAGGAAAGGGGGGAGGTTCAAGAATCTCGTTAAGAAAAATACCGGAGTAGTATAGAACAACTTAAGACCTTCTTCAGGGGTACCTGTAAAAGCATTCTGCGGGACGCGGGTCATTCTGTAATTGGTCTGTTGAGGACACAGAACAAGAGGGACAATAAATAAATAAATAAAAAATGATATTGAAATTTAATTTGATCCATCTTATTCATGGAACTGAAATATGGGGGTGAAAGGAATAGGAGGAACTGGGAGAAGTACAAAGAAGAAATGGGTATGAGGGTTAAACGAAAGGTCACCAAATTGTATACTAGAGGAAGAAACAAAAATTGAAAGGATAGCGTCTGAGCGCAGGTCGGTAAGATTCGAGCAGAGGGGCAATAGAGAGAATGCTTGACAAGGATAAACGCACAAGGAATATGGGAAGAAAAAAGAGGAAAATATTACGAAAGAAATAGATACACACGTGGGGATGCCGAAAGGAGGAGAGGAGTAGAAGGAACGCTGGAAAATGAGTTGGTAAAAAGGGATATGGGTGCACAAATACAACAACAGAGCAGAGGGTGAAGATAGAGAGTGCACGCGCAAGTAGTAGTTATACACCGCTAGTAAAAGAGTGGGTACCAAAATATTTGTGGGAATGAAGGATGACAGAGAAATGGTTAATGGAGACAAGAAGAAAAAGAAAATGTAGAATATGCGGAGAAGAACATCACAGAACACATGTAGGAGTGAGGTGCTAGAGAAAGTGAGAGGTGGATGGCGTGGATTTTAAATAAAAGAAGGGGAAAAGCATTTTGGTTTTATTTTATTATAAGTTTTGCCAAGCTGGCTGCAACCCAGAAATGAGGTTCATCGTGTTTGCTCCTAACTTCAGCGAATAAATAAAATAATATCGCAACAGATTGTCCCTGGAGTCGCAGATAACTGTACTACACAGCTACAACTTTTAACGGTAGGCTTGGAAGAGAACGATGTTTAACCATCAGCGTTTGAGTATTCAATATTTTATATTCAAACCTACTAAACAGTACTATTTGTCACCTTCGAAATGTAGTTGCCGAAAAGGGTCCCAAACCAGCTAAAGGCCTCGGTTTAGCTTCCATTAAGACACCGCTACTGTATCTTCAGCAAATTAGTCGGAAAGGTTCGATGTGCACGCTTTTTACCTCCTGGAATTGAGTAGAAATCTCAGAATCTACCCAGAATATGAGATGTCGATAGATAAAAATCACTACTGCAATGCTGTGGCAATGTGGAAGTATCACCCTGGACGTAGAGTAATAAGGTTATGAATTTGAACATCTATTGAACACATTTAGGAACATAACTACTATTTTTTCTTCGGCGCTTCTTGGCATTAAACGAGGCAAAATTAGATACTTTAATTAAGCTGACGTCCAAACTATCCATCCACGATCAAATTCTGAATCGCTATCCGTTAAAATAATAGTATATTAAGATACAAGTGTATAATCAAGTCTTTAAAGGACGCGCAATGAGTTTAATGGCACGACGCGAAGCGGAGTACCTTTAACGTTGCAAGTGCTTTAAAGACCAGTTTATACACGTGTATCTTATAGTATTATTTATTACACCTGCAGTATAATTTAAAAATAGGAAATACAATAAAATCATATTGACGTTATACTCAAATACATACTAAGGGGGCTAGGTGTTCGTAATTTCACGATTGCCATGGAAATGTCACTTGAAGTTTGCTTATAAAAATCATCGTCTTTGTGAATAAAACGATTTCCGTTGAATACACCGTCCATTAAATCGCTTGTTGTAAAATCTAAAGAAACGTTGGTAGGTGTAAAATCCAAATCCAGTAAAGCCTATTATAAAGAATATGAAAAGTTGTTTCCATGGATGAATAGGAAGTTACTTACGAATAAAGTCTTAAATGCATCGATAATGCTGGCATATTTGAAAGAAATGTCAAAGGTATTTAAATCTTCTATCTTTTGGTGCATTCATTCAAAACTTCAAACAATGCTGCGATCAAAAGTGGAACAGATTTGGAAGCATACCCTAAATTACGCGCGTTTGTGAAAGCTTCAACCAAAGGATAGGTACAAAAGCCAAAGAAATATTCTGCATTTACAGAAAGCGACCTAAGAAGATTTTTTATTTCATCCAGGTGACAGTATCAAAAGTCATACTTGAAGTATCGTTACTAAGCAACTTTAAAGCACGTGTGTTTTAAAGGCCTTTTTTTTGCACGCATTTGAGTGTTTAAAACGGAGATTGTGATTCAGGTATAATAAAAATTAATTTGTTTATTTTAGCATACATTAATTTTCAAAATGATGAGGAATTTGTTAAATAATTTGCATGTAGAATATATAGAGGTGCAGTGGAACGTGGAAGTTTCCTGTATGTGAAATCGATCTTTTTTCGGAATTTCCAATTGCTAATAGTCATCTGACCACAAGTAAGAGAAGGTAAAGATGGAAACACTCAACGAATTTTTATTGTAAAGTGTGAAAAACGTGGAGAATGAAATGGTTTTAACACTTGTAAGAAACTGTGTTGTACTGAACATGTTCCGTCGACACTTTTGTGAAGCAGTTAATAGTAAGATGAAATTTCCTTTTCAAACAAGCGAGCGACTTAATTATATAACAAAAGTCTATTTTATTGAAGGAGTCTTGATTGTAAACTTCTCCTGCATTATTTAAAATATTTCTTACTTTTTACATTACGTAGATGTAGATATAGTACCAATAATAGATCAATTAAGTAGTGTTTACCTAACTGTATTGTTATCCTGCTAAACAAATAAGACAGGAATATAACTAAATTTAGTATTGCGCATTAAAACAACGTCGTTTTCCCGACGAAACTAGTTAACAAATACGGATTTTGCTAAAATTTAGGTACTGCCCCAAATTGTTCCAGCAAATTTTTTATTAGAGGTCATATCTATCAAATAAGGTTTCTTCCACTTTTGAGTGCTGAAATTTCGTCTCTAACATACGCGCGCACTGACAAAACTTAGTAATAGCGCACTTTTTAAAAATGCTAGTTCCTAATTGTCAGTCAAACGTAAAAGAGAAGATTACAGGAAATGAATGCGTTTGTAATTTACAATTCAGGTCATAGTATCATGGGTGTGTTATCCAGCTAGCTTTGTTTATTCACATATGTGAATAAACAAAGGCCCTAGCTATAGAAATTTCTAATGGCGTTTTATACGTTTGAATAGGCACTTTCTACCGCGTGCTTCCTAAATTGAATGCCTATACATTTGTATCGAACACGTTCTGGTAAGAAATTGGTGGAACAGACTTTTATTGATGGTACAAAAGCTTGGACTTCAGAAAAAAATGCTAGATAGACCTTTAAGGTAAATTTGAGAGAGTGGATTAATCTAAATTGCCTCCTACGCATGCAATTTAAGAATGTGTGTGGATGCGGGATATGTTTTAATTGAATTACTTAAAAAAATAATTGTTATTAAATGTTCACAAAGCTTTTCCATACGACATCAAGTGATTCATATGCCGCCAAAACTAGACAAAGAAGTTTGCAAATCCGTAACCATAAAAACATTTTCGACTTCAATACTTCAATTACATTCACATATTGAAGAAAATCTGAATTTGAAAACAATCAGGCCGGATACCTGCTCCGTGGTGTTTTTCCCAGGGCCGGATTAACGTTTCAGTAGGCCAGGGGCTAAACATATTAGAGGGGCCATATTCCTATACAAAATAGGTTATAATTTCAACAAACGCCAAATTTAACGATATTAATTTTTATTGTCGAAAATTTATGCTATGCAAAGTGCAATGCGTAATCCAATCCAACTTACTTTTAAAATATTAAGAATGTGTTTCTCTACAGTCCAGTCTAAGGGCATTCGCATTAATTTCGGGACTGCTGTTTAAGAGGAATTTATGTCGCACTTAACAATACATACCCTGATACATACTTATATATACTGATACTAAAGTACAGGTTAAGCTTATCGGATACGAATACCTACAGATTTTTCAGAATCACAAAACAGACATTAATATCTTATGACATACTAGGAAACCGCTTTAAAAAAAGGGGAGACAAAATCTGTATACAGGGTGGTGACTTGCGTAACGCATCCTAGGGATTTCAATGTAAAAATCATAACATGCGATTATTGGCTCCCCAAATTATTTTAGAGTAAAAATGTATTAAGGTTTTTTGTAGGAAAAAATTTTTTACGTCAATCAACCCTATTAGTTTTCAATTTTTTGCATAATAAAGACGGAAAATTGGAAAATAAAACCCCCATCTTTTTCAATAATCTGCGATGCCATGGAATTTTTTAAAACAAAAAGATATCCAGTTATCAATTAGCAGCAGTTCGAAATGGCTTTTATGATCGACTTGGTTACTGTATTGCAGTTAATGGTGACTTATTCGAACATTTATTGTAAATTGTTATATTAGGAAACCGTTTTTAGTAATTTGGTCTTTCTTTATGTTGAATTCGCTGTTCTAAATATAATACTTTTTGATAGAATTTGATTTGTTTTAAGCGGACATTCCATGGCATGACGGATATTGGCGTAGTTTTTGTATTATAAAATTCCATGGCATCACAGATTATTGAAAAAGATGGGGGTTTTATTTTCCAATTTTCCGTCTTTATTATGCAAAAAATTGAAAACTAATAGGGTTGATTGACGTAAAAATTTTTTCCTACAAAAAACCTTAATACATTTTTGCTCTAAAATAATTTGGGGAGCCAATAATCGCATGTTATGAATTTTACATTGAAATCCCTATGATGCGTTACGCAAGTCACCACCCTGTAGATCATAAATAGTAGATCCTTAGACTGGGGCCCTTAAGGCGCGGGGCCTGGGGCTGTAGACCCCAAAGCCCCCCCCCCTTAATCCTGGGCTGGTTTTTCCGAGTGTTTTTGCATTTATTTCTCCAACTCAACGTGAACAATTGCTTTTGTCAAACGGCAGTATACCAATATACTATGAGTACATTTGATTATTTTTTTTATTTCACGTTGAAATAGTTTAAAAACAGGAAAAATGCTCTGTTTTTTACAGTTATTTCCACAATCCTAAAGAAATTCGTAATGTGCAGCAACTTTACCCAATTTATGAATATTCGTATTAAAAATGGTATAGGTACTAAAATGGTATACAAGTAAGGTTTTTTTGCAGTAAGGAAAGTGAGTACCTAAAGAGAGTGCACTCAGCACTTCTAGTGAAAATTACACCCTGATAGATAGATAGATAGATAGATAGATGTATATTTGTGCTGTACAAATGTATAAATATGTTTGCACACGTCAAATTGCAAATCTTGTATAATAACAATGGTATGTATACACGAAAAGAGAAAAAAAGTATTTGTATAGATAAAAAAGACATTTAACAATAAGATTAATGTATATCAACAAAAACAAATATTAGACAAACAAACAGAAAACTCAACCACACATATCGAAATCACAGTCTAAGTACTCTTCTACACTGTAGAATGCATTGTTTTGCAGATGTTTTCGCACTTGGGTTTGAAATTGTTTTGTTGGCAGGCATCTTATTTGGTTTGGTAGTTTGTTCATAAATTTTATACCGTAGTAGTTAAACGCATTTCTTTTTCGTGTAAGGCGCAGTTTTGAAAATTTTAGGTCGTGTCTATTTCTAAAGTTGTATTGATCGTCGGTTTTATCACTGTAACTGTTAATGTTAGTTTTTACATATAGCAAGCACTGATCAATATATGCACTCGGTATTGTTAATAATTTTTGCTGAACAAACACTTCTCGTACTAACTTTATCCTCTCAATGAATGAGTCCATCATGATATTAGGATTATTTGTGCTCTCAATGAAGTTCCATTTCATTGCCGCAACATAATTATAGAAATAATTCAATCCCATTTCAGTTATTGGTTGAATCACATTGTACTTAATTTTATGTGGATTAACATGGTTTACTATATCAATATCGATACCCTTGTGATCAGATAGTTGATGGTCCTGGATATTCGTGTTATAATTTAAAACGCCATGAAAATTGATAAAAATGTTGTCTAGACAGTTATCATTTCTGGTGCTTAAATAAATTGTCTGTTTGAACCCATAAGAGTTTAGGATATCGCAAAAATTGATAGTTTTTGTCTCAAGGGTATTGAACCTTATGTTAAAATCACCTGCAATGATTACATAACTATTTTTGTATCTTGCAGTTGTGAAAAGTAGCAGTCGCACTGTAATACTCACTCCAAAATCAACAAAAATATATTGAGCTCTTGCTCACAAAACGTGCACGCACACATTTGCATTCTTATTAAACGGGGTGCGGGGTGGCTTCGTCTCACCCGCTTGTATATGATACTGGTTCACATCAACACCTTCTTCAGAAACTCAGTTTTTATTAAATTAGAGTAAAAAAGATTTTTTTAAGTAGAAATTCAATATTGCGAGACTGAGGCAAAGCAGTCAAAATTTTGCTATACCTATAGGACCTAGGGAAATGTACTTTCCAGTAACGTTATCAGTATAACAATTTGCCGCAATTATTACTTTGTTTCAGTTTGTTTTTCGATTTTTCTGCAAAGGAATAGGAGTGTAATAGTCATCATCAGTCGGAAGGATAACCGTACCGCAGAGACACTGCTAGTTGTAAAAGGCGACTAAACCACGGAGGGTCTTTCGAAGCCCTAGGAGGGTGATTGCGTAGCATGTAATATCACTATTCGTTTAAAGTGTGAAGCGGGAAAAATTTAATAAAAATTGATATTTTTTGTAAGATTGAGAGGTTCCTTAGGGTTGCTAGGTGTTGTGTGAGGTATTATAGTTCTATTACATAGTTAGTATTCCAAGCTTTGTTATTTTAAATTGGTTTTAAATCGATAATCTCCGAATGAATTAACCCGACTTTATTCTGTAAGACGAAGGCAGGATGTCTCAGGGAAATTTTTTTGTTTTGCAGTGGCGGTTTGGAAGGAAATGCCTGACAATGTTGATTGTATGGGTCGGCTCATTATCGGTAATTAAAAAGCTAATCGCAAAAAAAACCAAGATCGAGAGTCGCGTCGAAGCGTTGATAAAGATCAGGTCCCTATTTTGGGAATTAACGAAAACGATTCGTCAGTAGAGTCCGAGGGGCCGTTTTGAATTCAATTCGAAAAGAAAAATCTCGCGAATAAAAGTAAAGATCGGGATATAGTGAAAAAATTAATCGAGGAAGAAACCATATCGGAGCAAAGTTTCGTTTGCGATTGTTGAATAAACATTAAGTAAAGTATTAATGTAGAGCGATCAGTATCTTTTTTGCGCGCATCGTGGAAAACAACCCTGTAGAGAAAGACAGTTTCGACAGGGCCAATCAAGTTAGAGTCGCAGTGACAATCGCTAAACATTGGTTCTATCTTCCTCAGGAGAAAAAAATTACATGACATTGGTACCAAACTGGTTTTTCAATAGCTTAGAAAAAAACGTGCATAAATTAACCGGACTTCCTTGGGTGTAAGTTTTGCGCGGTTTAAATAGCGATATTGTGCAGTACAGGTAATCTCAACGACTCCAAAGGACTAAAGCAAGTAAGCATAGGCATTATTAAATTATTGGCTACGTCTTTGATTTGCAAATTATTACGCTCACTGAACTACGCAACGCCGTGAATTCTGTAGGAGCTTGTAACCAAAGAAGGCCCCTTCCGCAGCTTCCGCTACGAGCTAGGATTTATCCGCAACCAACCATTTACCATTTCCACGAATTCCAAATAAGAGGGTGATCCAACTGGCTAAGATTGAACTGCTCAGAGGAGTAGATTTAGACGCCGTATATATAAGGTAAATTGAATTTTTTTAAATTTGTATTTTAATACTGACAGTGTCCTTCTAGAAATTTGACGAGTACAATTTTGCAGTTTAAACCTTAAATAGAAACATTCTCGTAGGACACGATCCATTCACTCTGTAACGGTGCGAAACGTTTAAAAGGATTTTTCCATTGTAACTAATATTTGCGTATGAACTGGGTTACATGAGGGTAAAAAAGTTTTCCTTTTCAAACCAGAATTAAGTGCCGAAAATACATATTCTAAGTTATCTATATACGAGTATGAGTTTACCATTTCACATTTTCAATTTGTGTGTAAAACAAACAGATTGTAACAGTTTAGTTTATTCTTATTCAAATTTCAAAATTACCGCTTGCTAGGTTAGGCAGGATATAGGTGAGATGGCGTCACTTGTACGCGTGCTTCTTTCCTCGCGCAGAATCGCGTTAATTTTTCACTTCATTTCCGTTTTAAAACCAACGAGGTTGTACTTGTTGTAGAGCGTGGCATTGTGAATTCTTCTTAAACCAGTGGGTAATATTTGCCATCATTCATGTGAAATCTCTGGCAATTTTACCTTTTTATTGGCGTTGTCGAGTAGTGTAACTCAGAAGCCGTTTTCTCCATTGCGAGGCTATATATCTGGTGGAGGTTCATCGCCCTACCTACATGTAAGTGAAATGGCGTTGACTTTCTTTTACGTTATGTTATCTAAAATTCTTTCAGATTCACAATTTGAGGTTGGATAATTTCCCTATTTCATTGATTTAAGTATTTTTCATTACCCTCCTGACGATTTCAGGTATGTTATTAAAAATCTCGTTAGGGAGTGTTACATCTTCATTACTTTTAGGGGGTCCATGTAGTAGATGAATTCTTGTACCGGTCAATCCATGTAGTAGATGAATTTGTACCGGTCAATCTTGCGAATATTCCGGAGTACGAACACCTGTTGATTGCCGGCAGCTATCCGGCGTACCACCGAGTAGATAAGCGCTAACACCTAAACGATACCGGGAGCGACCAGCTGATTGTGGAATTTTCGGAAGATACGATCTTTTACACAACCTTTTTGTTATTTGCTTCAATACCATTAATCTAGTGTAACCTTCCGACGATTTATGATTGGAGCTTTGTATTTTGTTCGCATCTAGTGTTTGAGGTCGTGGCTCTCTTCAAGAGCAACGCACCTGTATTTAACGTATGGGTAAACGAGCCGGCTACGAGTAAGCTATTTTTTTTGGCCCTTCTGGCTCATATAATCGTTCCGAGCGTTGTAGCTTGGGGTTTGTTTTTGTGTTACAGAACTGGAACTTCGAAGGAGAGCTCTTTTTCGGAGAAGACAGCGTATGTGTTATTCAAGGTAAGATTTTTAATTTACTTGTACCCAGTGTTGCCTATATGAGTTGTTATTCGGGCTAACTTAATTCAATCTTTGAATCCATTGAAATCTTAACTACATTTTTGCTCGATCATTGTTGTAGGGGTCTGGTAACGTAATTATTAGGGAAGTGTTCATGAATTTATTTGGGGATTATTTTTGTCATTTAAAGTATTTGTTATTGTCGTATTGAAGATACATTTTATTTGCCGATCCTGCACCGTTTTTGCCAGGATTAATAAATCAGAATTGCTCGTAGTGAATTTATTATTTGGCTCTCTTGTGTTTTCCCAATTTCTATACAGGAGAGGTCAGAATTTGTGCAAAATTGGGTGGCGCTCAACTAACCATTTCTAGTGACTACCAAAGATCAAAAACTTATGTTATATGCCCAAACGAACAAACCGCTGTGGAAGATTCTCATCTAGTGCCCTTCTTTTAATTAAGAATCTGAGCTAGCTGGCCGTTTATGCGGCGGGGTTTGAGTTTTACAGCGCCGAACTAACCTCACGTTATAAGATATTACTTATTTTTCCCTTATCCATTTAAAGGGTTGTTTACATTATAGATTATAGTATACCGTAGTAAAAGTGTTTGGATATTGAAGTTTTCAATGAACATGGAATTGACTTTTGGCTGTATTAGA
The DNA here is from genome assembly GCF_008802855.1 of Photinus pyralis. Taxonomy (NCBI): domain Eukaryota; kingdom Metazoa; phylum Arthropoda; class Insecta; order Coleoptera; family Lampyridae; genus Photinus; species Photinus pyralis. The sequence goes on from NW_022170596.1 coordinate 18,238,173, forward strand.
GGAAGGTGGAAATTGATTGATTTAAATTTCAATATTTGGGTACTTATATTGTTGTATAAACAACGTCTTGTTCTATTCTGTTGGAAGCTGGAAAGTGCAATTTTCCATATTTCTCTATTTTCTCCTCCACCAGTTTTAACTAAAACGTCTCAAGGCACATCTTTAGTTAAGTAAATAAACTGACATTAAAACTTATTGTGAGCAACAAAGAACTTTTTTTTTGAATCGCTGACAGTAACGGTTGATTAAAAGCAAGTTTCTCAAAGTTTAGTGACTTCATTGGACAGCGCTTTGTCCGATATATAAAATTTTGTATTACTACAACGGAATGCGGTAGGGAATAGTCAATTAGTTAAAAGTCAGGAAAATGACATGACTGGCGAGAAAAGATTGAAGTACGAGACCCCAAGCGGCCGAGTACTTTAATTTCCGAATCAAATAATGTCATTTTACTGACGAGTTTTGTATTGAATTTTACACGAAGTCCTGTTTGAATATAAAATTTCAATGTTTATAATGAACTTTTAATTAATGTCAATCTGCCGGAGTCGTTATAGACATTTAGAAATGTCACAAGTGCGGCGGGTAAAGTGACGGTGCGGCCGGAAACGTAATCTGGTCTGTCTCTGTTATGGAAACAACATTTCCTGACAGTGGGTAGGCATGAAAATATAGGTTTCAGGACGATTCTGGGTAATGTCAATTAATCGATGCATCTGCCCGCAACAAAACCTAGTTAATAAATTGTGCAAAATTAATATCAACACAGCGGAAATTGACATTTTATTCCTGTGCATAATGACGATCTCAAGTATTATTTTCTCGAAATTGAAACCGGTTTGTTATTAGATTCGTAATACATATAGACCTTTCTTGCGCCAAACTTTGCATTCATCGCGAAGACGTTATACAGGCGGTACAGAAAGTCAATTGTACCAATGAGGCGATCTGTTTCCATAAGATCAATTGTTACCAGAAAAGAATATTACCCACGTTTATTACCGTACGTTACTGTAACTTGTTTTACATAAAATTTTTGAATTGTATAAAGTGGTGGTCCGTTATTTATGGATTTGCATAAGTAATTTTAATATTCCTAAAGAAATCGACCCGGGACAATTATTTGTATAGAACAGATTTAGTGTTGTGACTATTGATCAGAATCGAATCCAAACAAGGGATTTTAGTTATCTTGTTTTAGTGATATTATTCCTTTTGTTGGATTAATATTTTGTTTAGCATTCATAGGTGTGTGTATATATAAAGTTTTAGATAAGGATTATCTCTAGCACTGACCCGTGATTGTCATATTAAATTGTTTTGCCAGCGACGTGTAGGAGTTTATTTTATTTTAGGCAAGTGAGGTCAACTTTCAAAAAATAAGAAGACACTTACTGACACCGGACACCAAATCATAAGGACTCATCTACGGCTCTACGTTTATGCCAGAAAGAGAAAACTACACCCAACCTACAACCAAAACAATTTATGAACACCGGGTATAATCGATATAATTTCATGGACGGCAACTGGTGCTACACCAGCACAATATTGAATGTACAAATTTTACTCCTAAACCAAAATGGCGGTGCTAGGATCCTCCTTCCCCCGTGGCTCTAGTTGTACCGTAGGTAACGTTTGCTTGTGGAAGTGAAGCTAACTTAGCACCCCTCCAAGGTTCTGTTGCACAATCTATAATAGCCCTAAATCAACTAAAAGCGGTAGCGCCGCAGTGCTAGCTGGCGTTAGGTTATCAGAACACAAATAGTCCAAATTTTAAAAAAACGCTAACTGGTGGTGCGAAAAAGACTGACTGCCCGCGCCATCAGAGGGTGACACGGGCACATAATGTTATGGCACTAGCTGGTAGCATGTCTGGTGCGTTTAGAAAGTGGAAGTGATAAGACACAATGGATGATGCTATCGATGATCCCAAAAGTCAGGGGCGTTATACCACAAAACTAGTAATAGCACTAGATAAACTCAACATGACGTTAGCTACAGAGATTCAAGTGCAATTTTTCTTTAGTCGTAGTAGAATTTGGTGTTTTTGGTGTTAAATTATTATGTATTAAGTCAAAATAGGATAAACAAGACAAATACCAGCATAGGTTAACGACATTGAACCAATTAAATTAATATGAGTAGTAAGATCAAAAATGAACGGATCGAGAGTAGTGAAAGAGCATAACAAACAAGAAAAAACCCTATTGAGAATAAAACGTGGTCAATGATACAGTCAGAGCATACCTGCATGGCAATGGAAATTTTACAAGTGGAGAAAGAGGGCCTATATAATGGTTAATGTACCTGTCCAACAAGGAACCAAGAGTAGTAGTTAAAGACTAAGTTGAATGGAGGATATGACGACCAAACGCAAACGAAAAATGGGAAGGTGGACAAAAACAGAAGAAGTACCTGCATGGTAGAAACAAAAGACCGCGCAGTAAAGAATAAATGATAGAAGTGCTATATTACTGTACCTACTGCGCACCATGCAATTGTTTAACACTTTTAGGCATAGGCGATCGATATTTGACGAACAATAATTCATTTGTCACAAAGCTTTTTCCTTGAATGTTTTTCCATTGAAGGGGATACTTAATGTTCAATGGGAATTACTCTGGTAGTATAATATCCATATCCTTACAGAACGAAAATCATGGACGTTCCACGCTTAGTTTGCTCAGGAATAAAAGGAACTAAGCAAACTTTTCCACGTTCATCCATTGATTATATATCCGAATACTTTTTCCTAATTATACCATTGGAGGGGAGTAAACAATCTCCGATAGTCCGATCCATGCAATTTTGTGGAACAAGCCTTGACTGTGAAAGGATTATTTCGATAAATGAGATGTACTATTCGATCTTCATCCATCATTTGAAATTGATTAATACGCGTATTCGTAATTCAAATAAAACCACATACATGCAATTGTAAAGATAACGTGTGACACTTTACGTATGCTGTACCACAAAAGTAAATCTATTTAGTCACGTAATTGAAAATTAACTTAACACAAGTTTAATTTAACGCCTTTGTAATATATGTAAGTAAACAATTTTAATGGCACTAGGAAGCAGTAAAACGTTATCCAAAATAATAACTGGCGTAAAATGCTTTACGATTTTGTTAAAGGAATACAGGGACGCGCGGCGTCTTTTCCTTTCGCTCTATCTTTACTATACATTGTTATCTCGGACCCTTCATCAAAGTACAATCATTCACTTATGAAAGAATTTAAATAATTTAATTTCTTACGGATCCTCAGGTCACTACGTGTTGATGCACTTTAAAACGCATTTATCCTTGCTTAAATTTAACACTGCACTTGTAGATACGAAGAACTTGGGATGGATACACGTGAGGATAATTAAGGATTTACCTGCAGCTAATGTTTCGAAGTCCATGTTCCCCTGCTTGCAACAACTCACTCACTGATAAATGGCCCTCGCTCCCTTCCACTCGTATTGTTAACAATAATCGCAATGAAGCGTAGTAATATTAGGCATTTGCCATTGTCTGTCAGTTGTAGGAAAGGTTTGATGCTCTATTCTGTTTTTCACTTATGCATTTCGAAACTCTAATCTTCTCATGGCACGCACTGACAGTTTTGACAGCACACTTACATACCATAACTATGGATATGTACCATAATTTTATTCCCCAGATGCAGAATCGCTCAATTGAAATGTTGAACGCGTCTTATCAGCAAATTTTTCAGTAACCTGATGAAAACTTTTCCATAATATGGATGCAACATCTGAAAGTTGAAGGCTGGCCATAGAAGCTTTCGCTAAGGGAGGACAAACATTTAAAACAAAAAATGTCTGTTTTCTGTTTCTTTACCATTTATTTTGACATACCCATTGCCCATAGTCTAATTGTAGACAAAGTTTTAGACAGTGATTGGTATAAAACATTTCACATCTATTTATTAGGTACTACAGATATCTACGATTTATCTTTCACCCATTTCGCCCTGTAGAGCTGTTCTGCTCAAAACGGTAATGGGGTAAGTTTATAGAAAAGGTTTCACGACGGATACCACACCGAGAAATTCATCTACTGTACACATTTTGGGAGATATGAGTAGGTATATCCTTAATTGAAATTGAAAAGGTCTTATTATACCGATGTTTATTATTTCAATTCGCTAATCAGTTGCTTCAATATCTGTAGTTATGGAATTTATTACATATTTCACAACGCCAAATATGAGGAACGATTGGACGACATTTTGACTAATGCAAATCCAGCAAAGTTGCTTGGACAACATCAAAAGGAAAATTCAACAACTAAGGCAATGCCGACAATCTCTTTTAGAAATGCACCAAATATAAATGTGGCCTTGGCGTCACTGGGCTTTTTGTTTTCTTTACCAGAGGCATCTATGGTTAAAATTTCAAAAAATGTGTCCATAAATAAGAAAGTTGATGTTAGGCAGTTCACGCACGCGCATATTTACTGTATATTATATGCGGTATGTTTGTTTTTACTAGAAGCGTCTATGGTTAAAAGTTAAAAAGAGATTTTCATAAATAAAAAAGTTAGCATTTTGCAGTCTGCGTAAGCGCGCATGTGTTTTTGCTAGTGCAATGTATTTTGCCTTTGCTAATGACATTTGTAGTTTTCAATTTTTACTACATCGGATATGTTTTTCTTTACTAGAAGCATCTATAATTAAAATTTCAAAGAAATATCCACCATAAACCAGAAAGTTGGCATTGCGCAGGGTGCGTATCCGCATATTAATCGTTAAGATTTGTCTTGGCTCAGGTTCCAGAGCTATAAACTACCTAATTAAAAAAGAACGAACTAAATATATTGAAAACTGCTCGAGTAGTAAAGGGCTCGGACGGTCCGTATAGGCGACTAAAAGAAGTAGAAGGGAGATACAGTTATGCACAAGAGACACTGTGGAGTTGTCTACAACTAGAAGAAGACTACATAAACAAGGGAGGAAATAGGAGGAAGTACAGAGGAGGAGTAGAATACTATAAAGGAAAATATTAAAAAATCAATAACGAATAGAGTCTAAAAGGGAAGATAAGAAGATCAAGAAATACAAAGAGAGATACTTTTAGTGGACAAGAGTCACGTTGAAGCGGTATAGAAACCAGAGGCACAAGGAGAAGAAATAGGAGGAAATACAGAGGAGGAGAGGAATAATATAAATAAGAGTATTAAAAAAGCAATAACATGGAAACAAATTAATTGATCGGGGGATCGGGGAGAAAAAAGAGAGGAGTGGTGGGACAGAGAGCCCCCAGAAGAGAAAAACAGATATAGAGGAATGATGGAGAAAGAAAGAAGAGGGTAAAAAGGTGAAAGAACAGAAACGCATAACTAATGACTGACGTTTAAATGAGCTGGGCGTTATCTCCAAAGAAGCGCCCTTAAAAACTTGAAGTTTGATATCGGTCCCATATTTTTCCGATATCGGGGAAAGGAGTAATTAATTAAAAACAGTTTAATTTGGTTTAAATTATCAAAGGGATACGGGTACGAGAAGGGAGGAAAGAATAAAAGTGAAAAAATAAGAGAACTTAGCAAAAAGGGGTGATGGTGATAATACAGGTGTGGGGGAATAAGAGGGAGGTTCGATTCAACGGTGACAGGGGTGTTTATGTACGGAACGGTGTGATATGGGGTTCAAAGGAATGGAAGGAACTGGAAGAAGTACGAAGAAGATATTATAAATGTGTACTAGAGCTAAACGAAAGAGCGAAACAAAATTATATATTAGAAGAGGAAACATGAATGGAGAAGATAAGGATAGCGTCGGGACGAAGGAATGGAATGAAAGAGAAAGTGAATTAGTGAAAGAATGTTTGTCAACAAGGATGGACACAAAAGGAAATTGGGGAGAATACAGAAAAAATACAATGAAAGAAATGAATACGGATAGGCTGAGTTTGAAAGAAGGAGAAAGGATGATAAAAAAGGACCTTGATGCACAAGTACAACAGCAAAGGGCGAAGATAAAATGCGCAGGTGGAAGTAGTAGTTACAAGGAACTAATAATGGGAGTGGTTACCAAAATACTTATGCGATGGAACAAAAAATATTAAAATAATGGCGAGATTCAGATGCGGGAATGACGAGAGACGAGAGGAGAAATGGGGACAAGAAGTAAGAAAGCAAATATAGAATCTGTGGAGCGCAAGAAGAGACATAGAACACATGCTATGAAATTGCACGAACGTGGAAAGGACAAGGAGTGATGTGGTACAAGAGGGGTGAAGAGGTAAGAAAAGGATGAGGTGGATACTAGGGAAAAGAAGAGAAAAAAACGCGAGGAAAATAGTTGGACGATTTAGTGTTATGAAGCATACAAAGTATTCATTTTGTGCCCTTTTCTGCCGTATCATCCCAATTGTATGCTCTTATGATTGTAAACGCATGGTTATTTGTCCAATATCCTATCCAAAAGTTGGTCTAATTTTTGATACGTGTTACGGTTTACTAGGAAAAATGCAATTTTGGTAACTTTTTGAAGGTATTACCTTCCAAAAGAAAGTTTTGCGACTTCCGTTTATTTGAAAGGCATTTTTGTTTAGGTCTCTATCAGCCAAATTTTTTGTCGTAAATCATATACCTATCACATGATTTATGTTAACAGGCTACAACAGGATAAAATCACTAATTTGATTAATACTGAGTAATATAAACACAGATTTTTTTACTTGTTAAGGTTACGTGATTATAATTAGCAACACTGTGTAAGCGCATTATGCAGTAACTAAGTGCGCCAGTACGTATCCACTGATCATCAGATATATGGTCTTATCTTGGTAAAACGTGGCCCCTTCTGTGAAAATGTTGGGTTACTGAAACTTAGGGGTAAGTATTTCATTGTATTTTGTCATATCCTTGCTTTAAATTCTACGTAAGAGCAAATAATCATTTTCAATAAACCTGCTTCTCCTTAACATTGCAGTTATTGTTCCATCTTGATGATGAACGGAAATCTCTCGCATAACTTCATGTCCATTTCTAAGTTAAGTCTAAGTTATATCCCCCTTTTAATGTATGAAATATGGAATACAACAACAAATATTTAAGATCAAATGCGCAAACCAAGTATGAACTTACCGATATATATTTTCACCCAATTTGCTTGGGAGAAACGGTCGAATGGATGAAGAATTTAAATTTAATTATTCATTACGTACCTACTATCGACAAGAGCTAATAATTTTTGTTTCATTATATTGATGGAGTTTCAAAGAAACCAATTTCGTTTGGATAACAGTCAAACGTATGGCTTCGATGCGACGAAGATGTGAAATTGATTACCTTAGATATTAAAATAAAAAGTATCATATTATGTTATATTGTAAGCTAATGAGAAATGTTTATTTGACTGTGAAAACTGCAGGAAAATGTCGCACAAAAGAGGTAATTGTTTAATTCCTTACCTGGAACTACATTCTCCATCTGTTTGAGGTCCTTTTAGGTAATGGTAGGATTCGAAAGGAAGTAATCTTGGACAAATAAGACGTTTCAGTAGGTAACACTACAACACCATTCGTTGGACTCTAGGTATATATATGTACGTACTGTAGGTACTTCTTAAGGGAACAATATTAAATTAATGCTATTAATTTGAGAAACTGTTTGTGCCACAAGTTACATCAACGTAATGGTAAAATGGTATATTAAAATGAACAAAATACCAAGAAAAGATAACTGTACAATTAATTAACATACCTAATCAAATTAATTGTATATTCTTTAATGAATGGCCAAAATTTATAGTGATATTATAATAGAGTGAATGAGACAATACAAAAGATGTTTCTTTTCGTTTGGGTTTAAAGTGTTCGTTTCATCATTTGCCAACGGATCTTCTTGTAATAGTATAAACTATACGAAAAGGGAAGTGTCATATTATAGTAACACTTCGTACTTTCAAACCAAACATAAACGACAATGAGTAGGTTTTAGAACAAGAAAGTACCAAATTTTCTTAAGATATATTGGACTGACACAACGAAGAAAAGGTGAAAATTAAAATTTGTGTCAATGAAAATATATGACAAAACCGTATTTTTATAATTAGCGCAGTACGTTCATTATTTTGAAAAAAGATTACATAAATTTATTCAAATTACATTTTTTTCGAAGGTGCTAATTAATTGTTTTTCACAACACAAAATAATTGATAAATTACGATGGTATTCGCCGAAATTTTGTTATAAAATTTCAACGAAGAATAGCAAATTAGAAGATAAAGTACCTATGTTTCACCATGATTTTGACCTACAAGTGTGTCATGGTTTTAGGCTTTACTTTAAAGCAAAATACATGAAACCTTTTTCGGAACATCTCCCGACAAGGGCTGGTGCTAGAGAATCTATGCCACAGAGGTCACTAACACGATTGTCATTCTTTTAGTAAATGGACACAACACAATCCTATTACTTTTCTGTTCCAAATTTCAAAACCCCGTGCATTTGTTTCAGGAGATTATGTGTCCCATTTTTTGTATGCTTTTTTTTTAGAAGGTGGCTTTCGGCCAATTATGCGACTGTGATTTGGTCAGTCAGTAGTATACCAGTGCCAATTGCTAAACTAAGAAATAAAGGTAAGTACATATTCCCATTTGTTGTCCTTTCTTTCACTTCATGGTAAAGAACACTTTAAGCTCTACTTACAATTTTCTCCCGTTTATTAACGAGCGAGCGAGTTCATGATTTTGGACTTTCTGTCCGTCAGTTCATCTGTGTACATGATAACTCGGAACAATTTCGAATTTTCCAAATCTGTTTTCAGTATTATCACAGGTATTATGTTTATTGTCACCCAAGGAAGAACTGAATACACTTTCAGTGGCCCAGGAGCTCGTATGCTTTATTTGTGGCAGAACACTAAACATATTGTCACTTTTATTTCTTTCTGTATTTTTCTTTCCCCGATTTTTCCCTTTCACGATACGAATAGGTACATTTCTGCCATTGCTTTCATTCTTGCTTATGTCATTTTTTTCTCTGTCCAGCAATTATTTTCGCCACGTATCACGTATTCAGTGACTATAATTTGTAAAGTTATTTATTTTTTGTAAATTGAATTACTTATAATCATTATTCCTTTAATGCTTATTCAATTTTTCATGTCACTTTTGCGTGGACTCATACATATTGCACCTTTAAATACAGAAAAAGTATAATTGATTATTGGTATAAGAATTCGTTTAAGGTTAAAAAGCATTTATTTTAAATATTATAATACCATTGAGGGGGGGGGGGGGGCGATAATTTTTCAGATTTTTTTTAAGAGAGTTCCAATACATAGCTCAAAATATAATACTCTTAAAGGTGTTTTTCAAAGGCTATTGCTGTAAGGATTTTCTGAGAACTAAAGCTCTGGGAGCAATCTCAAAGCACTGCACTGAAATCGCTCACCCCTTCACGATCTCTATAACCTCCTCCCCCTTTGTTTCTCCTTCTGCTGTGTTACTCCTTTTCTCTTGTATTTCGTCTACTTCTAACTGATCATTAATATAGCCAAGTTTTATGATACGCTTTTAATTTGGACTAAACAGTCTATTTGCTTCCCTTTAATTCCTTTATAGTTTTAAAAAATGTATTTTATTGCAATAACTATTATGTACCTTGTTCTTGAGTTCACTTGAATTCACTTCTTGGAGCATCCTGTTACCCCTTCAGACCTCCCCTGCATATAATTCTCGATTGACTACAATAATTTGCTAATCTACGGTCGAATGAAAAAATGAAAACTTTGTTCTAATTTGTTCTTTGAACATTTCGGTTATATTATTTAGAGTATTCAAATTACTCATAATATCGCCCACCAACATTTTATATTTAGGTGAAGCCACTTGTGAGGTCATGAAACAAATATTGTTTTTTTTCTTTTTTATTGTGAGGGCCGTGGAAGAGTTTCAATGTCGAGTGGTTTCAGCGATGGTCGCACCTCGTGCGTTCTGTGTAAATTAGCGTCCTGGTGGGGCTTTAGATTGCTATCTACATGGGAAAGGGCCATCTTGTGGCAATTTTCCTGGCATATACTGCACCCATACCTTTAGGTCTAAAGATAAATTAATGCTTCAAAAGGAAGAGCAAAACTTTTCCTATTGTAATTGAACATCGATAGTGGCACCAGCACACTATAGTTTGAATGCTTAAAACTACGATGGCTTCCTTTATTTTGGACGAAAGTGAAATTGAACCCTAAAAAACCTGTCAACGACCACCCTAAACAAGTTTTTGAATGGGAACTTAAGGGCTAAAGGACTGAACAATATTTTAATAATCGAGTTTTGCCACGTTTAAAATTATGCCAATTACCTACCACGGAAAGTAACTACTATGAGCTCTGTAGATGTTCTGAGCGTATTGTTTTACAATTTTGGCAGAATTCTTACAGTAAAACTGCCTGTCGGTCAGTACCCCAAAGTACTATCTAATCTGTTGTACGAAGTCTGAGTACCTGACGCTATTGAATTTCGTATTATACCTAGTGAAGAAATGTATCTCGACGGCTCTGCTGATGACTTAAATTAACTTACCCCCTCAATGGTTACCGACACGTGTCAAGCAATCAGTGAACTACTACCTTTTTAATTAGTCCCGCCAAAATCGATACTTTCTTCTTTTTCAACTGGACTTATTAGCCAAAAGCGAAATGATACTGTACCTGTTTTCATTTCCATGTGCACCCCACAATCTTCAATAAATTTCAGTTCAGTTCAAGAAACTTAATGGCTCAGTTTTGTTTAAAGCACTTCACTTCAACATGTTCGCGGCATCAACTGTGGTTGCGATGCGCTGAAACAGTACTCTCGTCACTATGACTTGTTCTCTAAGTCTATGATAGCTTGGTTGTCAAATGCTCTATGAACGCTCATCTAATCCAAATTCAACGATATGGGACCCGTCCCTTGTCTTTACACCCAGATGTGGGTTTTTCCAGTAGTTGGAAAAGGAAAGGATGATCATCAAACCGGGTTTGTGATCGTTGAACACCGTGTAATCAATATCTAAATTGTGAAACCGATTGTGTAGGCAACTCTTGATACACAGGTGCTTGTCTCATTATTTTATCGCCATTAATGGCAGAGAAAACGTTGATAGCAGTGTTTCTTTCAATGAATAAGTTTATAAGACTGCAATGGAGAAACCATTTACCTACTCGCGCAATCGGTTGCATAAGACTGAGTGGTATGGAGCTTCTTCTATCCTCAAAACATCTACCTCTACCATTTATCGGGCGAAAGTGTATGAATATTGGTTGCTTCTCGCCGTAGGGAATTGTAGTACAGATCCCTTGTTCACCCCTGTCTTTCCCGAACTGCATACCTTGCTCTACGTCTTGGTTTGTAGCACTCTTTCCAGACGTCTTTGGGTTTCTTATCCGTGTGAGTCATGGCTAACTAGGTTGTGCAGGAGAACCGCAATGAAATATAGAAAATAAAAAATACATTCTTTCACCCTACATGATGACGTCTATAAATCATGCTGACCGCATCCTCATGCGATTAAGCGGTCCATTGTCAATCTGTTGTAGGACACTTCACAATTATCATCGATAGCGCGAAGAGGACGATAACTACAATGTTGCAGCAATAAAACTAGTCCAAACCAAATTTGGAACCCAGAATAAGTGAAGTATCAAGAGGACTATGGGAAGGCCCGTGACAATTAATGAAAATTTCCTCATTAAAGGGTTTTACCACCGGATGAAAAACTAGGAATTCCAGAAATTGAAAAATTCTACTATAGACTAAATTGGGAACGAACTTTCCCCATTTTTCAAGGCTTTGTAACTGGCTGATTGGAAATTAATAATTAAACGCCCTTGACCCTGTCACTAAACAAGATTATCATGTAAGACTTACGGGCGAGACAAATTTATCTTATTCTCAAAATTGATATTTAAATTTAAGTGTTCTGGTGAGCTGATAACCGGTTCTTATCAATAAATTCTTTAAATTTTCAGTCCATTTATGTCTAACTGGAAGGGTTATATACCCATATACATGAACTATATAATCTAGTAAATCATGTCAAATATTATAATATTAAACATAACCCATTTACATTCCCCCCAGCTTGGAGGATCACTATCACTAATTATGTAAAACCATATGAATATAAAAATTGTTGCAGAGATAAGGTTTTTAATTATAGCATATGTTTATTAATAGTTATTGCTATACCGTTTCTGTTTAGTAAACAAAGTAAAGTGTTTTCACATCAGAGTCTGGCGTCAGGCTTTCTTCTTTAATTCTTACATTTACTTAGAAATGTGATCGAAATGAACCGAATTAAAACAAAGTCACTACATTTTCTAATCCCCCATTTGCATTAAGTTAATTGTCTTTTTGCACTGCATCTGAAGGGTGCATGGCGTAATCCACATGGCATCAATTCGATTTGATAAAAAAATTAATTAAATAAGAGTGCCTTAACGTCAAAAACCACGTATTTTTACAGTATCTTGCTTAGATTAGTACAGTAGTAATTTAATTAAATAATTGAATCAAAACATTTTGTAGGTAATCCAAGAATCATTTTCATATATAGTGATAAGAATTTTGCGAATCTTTTTACATTTTAGATAATGGATCAGTACCAGCCGAAATACTTAAATCTGAGTGTGCTACCATAAAAAATATGCAGTAGTCTCAGTAGTTGAATTTATTTTTAAAAAATGATAGTTTTTAATTTTTCGTCATCATAAGTGTTTGAAATTAATCAATTTCCAATCTGGTGGTATAGTCTCATATCTTACTTAGATACTACCGTTTCTCTAGTGATTATCAGGTAACTCCACATAAAGAGGTGACGAGCGGTACCATAATGACATTATTCCCTAATTAAGAGAACAATTTAAATTATTGCGAAGTTTCAAAAATGTTCACCCCGACAGAAACAGGAATAAATAATTTCTTTAATAAATGAAAGTTTTTAGATTGAAAGCGTCTTTATGACATCATTTTGTTCTGTCTATCACCATAGTATAATACACGGACCATTAACACATTAAACCGAGGAGAGAGAGAGAGAGATTTTTCATTCTTTTTGCTGCAGTCCATATCCATCGGATTTACTAAACCATTTGAAAGTCATTATTTATGTCAGAACACCGAAACTCATTACCTATGAGTAGAGCAATAAGACGGGAATTTGATTTATTATGACAACATAAATTTGGCCAAAAATGTGTCAAAATTGTATTTATGCTCTAGATTTGGTTCACAAACGGAAAGTCGATGTCTAATAAAATAATTTAGTAGCCATCCATTTTCGCCAACTACAAGATATAAATACCAGTATGACTGCACCAATTTAATTGGGAAAATTAGCTATTAGGGTTTGAAAGCCGGTAATTTTCGTAGAGGAAGAAGATCTTCTCCATTTTTGGATTTGTTATATAGTTTATTTATTAGGTATACGACACGATTAAGAAATATTTTAGCCAAATAGGAAACTAGTTTTGTATGTTTTCATTTACCAGATGGTTGAATTTCCTTTATCGTTGTGTATATGAAATAAAAAGAAGCAATAGCAATTAAACGTTTTGGAGGATATTACTAACATCAAATTAATTGAAATTATGTATTATCAATAATTTAGAAGAACTCATGGTATAGGTATTTCAGAAAGTAGAACAAGTACCTAGTCTAGTCCTCACAATCTCATGAGTTTATTTACTTGAGTTAAGTGTTTTCATTACATCATAGTTCAGGTAAAACTAACAAAAATGTATCTAAATTTCTCTACTTATACTAATCTAATTTGAGTTTGTTAAAGGTAATCTGAAAGATGAGTCGATGTATAAGTATAATTTTTTACGTCTTTTGTGCCAATTGCGAGTGGCACTAAAACATATCTGAATAATGAATAACTTCTTGGCCTTCGCAGAATAGGAAAACTTAATGTTAGGATGTGAGCAACTTCCGGTATAGGCCCGTATCAATGTTGAACGAAACGTCAACGTTTCGCCCACTTTGGAAGGGGGATTCATCACAACAAGAAAAGAAACAAAATAACAATAAAAATAAAGATATTTGTAAAGTTCTTATGAGCTCTAATGAGCCAATGGGAGCAACATGCGCTACTTCACTGCACAGTACACACGTTGAAGACATTTACTCGGAGAATTAAATTACCAAGCTAAATATTGGTCAAAATCTTGGATATAGCGACGACTGTTCTGCGTAAAAAATGCGCATAACTTTTAAAATCTTATACAAGAACTGTTCGATAATTTCGTTTTTAAACTTTTTGGTTGTCCGACCAAAAAATACATTTAAAATATTTTGTTTGTAATTTTCAATAACTTGGAGATGAGAATTTCTTCTCACCGATGTTTAGGGCTATGCCCCCTGAATTTGTTTAGTAAAGCATTTTCCTCTAAATTGGCCAGGATATGGTCAGTACTTCTATGCATTTTAAGTGCCTTAATGGTTTCTAGTAATAGTAACCCATATACGGGGTGTCCCGTGACTCGATGGACATACCTTGGTCAATTTTAAGTCGAAATTTCCTTGTGTATATGTTACCGTTGATGTGCGAAAACCGTTAAAGTCGAAAAATGCGTTTGCTTCGCAGATTACCTAGATAATCTACAGATGAACAACCAAGTATGCGTTAATCTGAAAAAAATGATTCTTTGCTTAAATAAAACATTAGAGTTGATTGTTAAAATTACCTTTAAATTGGTATATTCAGTAAAATCAACTCAGTAGTAGGAAATCTTGTTTAAATTGTGAAAAGATAAATAATTTCAACATTTTTGAAGCAAACTTATTAAATTAGGGATGTAGTAAAAAACTTTTTTGAACCTTACTGCAATGAAATCATTTATTATACGTGAATCACGTGTTTGTATTGCTGTTTTCGATACTTTTTCAATCTAGAATATGTTGAGTAATGTGCAGCAAGATCTACAGATTGGTACTTGAAGGAAATGTTGCACTTTAACGGAACTGAACCGTTAATCTGCACATTAACCTGTCAATGTGCCCACGTTTTTATAGCATTAGCGGTAACATATAGACTTTGCCCAAAACTCAATAGTTAAGAAGTTATGGGTAATATTCAATTTAACAACAAATCAATCTAGTCGGCCATGTAATTGTTTTGTCATATTGCTATGGTGACATTGTTTATTCTTTGACGTTTCAAGTTTCAGATTAAATTATAGCGTGTAGGTATTCTTTATCAGGAAATCTCCGCTAATATTCAGTCACTGCCGCTCTTGCATTTCGGTCACAGTATCCGCATAAACCATAAACCGAGCTATAAACAATATGACAAAACAATTCCATGGCCTACTAGATCGAATTATTAAATTTAATATTGCCCGATTATTATCGAGTTTTATACAAAGTTTATAAGGAAATTTAGACTTATAATTGACAAATGAATATGGTCACGGGACACCCTGCATTTAATTTGAAATGAAGTACACGCTTGTGGACGGTAAAACCCTAAATAAACGCACCCCATTTTGCTTTATCTATTACTTAGTCATAAATTTTGACAAAGGAACATTAAAAGCATTATTTATACACCATTTTCGTTAGAACACATTAATCCAAAACACAATAAGTGAATTTTTATACATTTTCAGAAATTTGTGTCATTTCTATGACAATTTGGTTGAAAACTTTAAAAGCATTACATCGAAGCTTAAGTGGCTACTTTTAGATAATTTTTTTCCACAAAAAGCTATAAGTACACATTTACACATCCAGCCATTTTCTGTTTATTTAGTTCAAACACTAACATTATAATCTCATATGACAAAATCACGGCGCAATCGACGTGATAATTGAAATTAAACGTTCTGAGAGGTGAAAAATTTCACAGGGATGGATTAGTTTACAAGAATAGGTAGATGCAGGATACAGTCGTGGTCAGAAGTACTGTCCTCCCTCATATACCTCGACTGTAGAAAACGGACTTATATGTCAGATCCTCCGTGATTTAGTTCAGTTTCATTTCAATCTTGGGAACTTTCCTCATTTTCAAAAGAAATTGTAAATTTCCAAGAGATCTGGTACCTACCTACTCGTGTATTAGTTATGTGCTACACTTGAGATAATCGAAGGAAACTTCTGACCAAAATCGTACATGCGGTTAAATCGTTTTTCATGTTTTGTTTTCAAGGAGCGCGCTATTTTGGAACCATTGAGTTATGAATATTATTCAATGGATTGCAACCAATCATAGCCCAAGTTTGATTCCATAACTGCATAGCAATTAATTATGGCTAGCATTATTTATAGAAATAGAGGCATATTATAAGCGCATAATTTAATGGTCGTAGATAAATGTTAATTATCGTGACAATCATTCTCGCTAGTATTTTTCCGTTAGCTTATTCATAAGTTAGTGATGGACCTCGATAGTGAGAACGAAAATAATGAGCTCGTGGCCGTGGGTACACCTCCTGAGGTTATGCACCAGGCAGAAGAAGTGTGTTCAAATTTATTGCCCGAAAAGTCTCGAACGAAGTACGAACACGTATATGGAAGGTTTATGGAATGGAGACGTCAAAAAAAGGTATCATCTTTATCTGAAAATGTTCTTCTTGTATACTTCGAAGAGTTATCTAAAAAGTATTCTTCCTCTTCACTGTGGACATTCTATTCGATGCTACGAACTACATTAAATCTTGATGATGGAGTGGAAATTGATAAATATCCCAAACTACGTACTTTCCTTAAACGTAAATCAGATGGACATCTTAAGAAGAAATCTAAAATCTTCAGCCCCGAGGAAATAAATGCATTTTTGAATAATGCACCTGACGAAGTATATCTTGCAACAAAGGTTTCTGACGTTTCTTAGTACGGTTCTTAGTTTAATCTTTCGTATTTTTAGGTTGCATTGATAATGGGTTTAATGGGTGCATGTCGAACCTGTGAGTTAAGTGACATGAAAGTCGAGGATATTAAAGATTTTGAAGGGGGAGTTATTATCACAATACCTAAAACTAAAACTAAAATTGTCCGAACGTTTACAGTTACGGGTCAATTCTTTGATATATACAAGAAATATGCGAAATTGCGCCCACCTACCGTTCAATCTCCCTTTTTTTTTTTAAATTTCCAAAAGGGAAAATGCACAAGCCAAAAAATTGGAATTAACAAATTTGCGAAAATGCCCAAAGATATTGCTACCTTTTTGAGACTTACGAACACGCATTTATACACCGGTCACTGTTTCCGAAGAACATCCGCAACAATCCTAATTGATGCTGGTGGAGACATCATGGCTTTGAAACGACACGGTGGCTGGAAATCGACAGCCGTAGCCGAAGGATACGTTGATACTTCCTTGACAAATAAGTTGGATACCGCTAAAAAAATTTCAAGCTCTGTGATTTCTATTTCCAATATCGCTCCACACCTGCAGCATCATCATCCGGAACATCTTGTAGTATACTAACGTATTAAATGCAAATGCACATTTTGAGACCCATGCTCAAACCAACTTGCAACCAAATTCTATTACATTTGTTAATTACGGTACCATGACAGTTAATTTTTCAAGATCTACCACAGAACTTACTCCGCCATAATTCGACGTTAAATAAGAAATCTTTCCTTTATAGAATTAAATCCTGCTTACTTTGTTTTCATTTCAGTTATTTTTGCGAGTATTTATTGTAATGTAAATGCTAATAAAATATTAATCTAATTGAAGTAATAGTCGTAGATGAAGTATAGTATTACACTCGCATGTTATGGCTCTTATTCACTCGGTTTACTTGCCCCACTCGCTCGCAAGCTCGCTCGCGTCGCAAACGTCAACCTCGTGAATAATAAGCGTCATAACATGCTCGTATAATAATATACTATTCTTGTTTTAAACCTTTTAGTACGTTTGTGTACGAAAATGGCTGATCCGAATTTAGCGGTAAGGTGCTCAAGGAAGGGGTGCGGTTTATTTATGAGTCAGGGTCTCAAAAGTTACGTTTTCTTCACAATTCAATAGAAGGGCACATTCGGAAGTATCGTTAGGGAAAAAGTAATTGGGTAATTTGGGAGTACCATGGTCATTAGCTTCATTATCTTATTCCTCTTCTTGGGACGCATTAAATTGTATTAATAAAGATAGTATCATTGTAAGTGTGCGATAAGCCTCCATTTTATCAAGGTAGCCACCACTCACTTTTGTGACGTATAAAGTTCGTCAAAGTATCATTCACCTTTTGTAACCATCCTAAATTATTTCCAAATGTAAGATGCCATAATCGTGTAGGTATAGGTATCTTATACAGTGGACCAATACTTTGATTTGGGGATCCATTGCAGTAGCTTTATTTGTAGTTCCCAGATACAATTTTCCATTCTGATAAAGCACTCTTGAGACTACTTGTAACTGATAAGAATATTTATTATTTCTTAAATAAAGTTTATAAATGTATCGGATTCAGTGCGCTCTTTCACATTGTTCACTTCGTAATTGATCAAGCAATATTTGTGTGGGTGAAGTGCGCATAAATAAATTTGAAAAATGGGTAGGACTCGAAGCAGAAAATTAGCTTTAATTATAAGAATTTCAATTTTACTCGTTGTTGTTTTTACGTATATGGTGATAGGTAGTGTTTCTAATAAATTTAAAAGTAGTGATGAAGATGACGTTAATTTAGGTAAGACAAAGAAAAAATAAACTACGTCTTTGTTATTTCATCATGAGGACATCGCCTATTGGCAGACATTGAAAGTATATGAAATGGCAGTTACCTATTTAATCATTGCGCGTCATGATAGACATGATAGGTATCTACCATTTGTGAAATAATGTTAACTTGTAGTAAGTGTGGTAGTAAATAGCTGATGAACATAGCAAAATCACAGTTCACGTCATTTCAAGATGGCTATATAGGTACTGAAATGCGTCACTTAAGATTATACCAATCAAGAACACTGCATTTTATTCAAATCCGTACCCAAGTAGGTACCAATGTAATTGAAGAAACTGGGTTGGAATAACTTGTTATTAATACTTTTTACTATTTATAAACATACTTGACTCATAATTTTGATAACGTTTATGTAATTTGCTCAAATTTACTTACTGTCTACAAAACACATTTCACAACACCATAAGATGATAAACTTTGTGTTGTGGTGGTCGAGATTTATGCGAAACAAAAAATAACCTTTATGTAATGCGGCCATCTTGGTACATACACACTCGATTTGGCATATAACATTCGTAAAAAAGAGATGATCCCTCTCTTTTAACTTCAACTTCAACATATGAGTGAGAAAGAGATGGGAACAATTTGAAATAGTTGGAAATTGGGTCACAAACCAGTGACGCAGGGCTCACCTTTCGTGAATTCAACTGTACTTATGTGATCGTACCATCTGCTCGTCCGTCTATCCACACGAATATATTATGAGCCAACAGGTTTTCGAGATTCTTGCAGAGGTTTCGTTAAAAATTTATTGCCTCGTATATTGTAGTTTGTCGCTATTAAAAATTTTTCCAACCAAAGACCGGAGAGAGAGTTATGAGGCAAGATTTTATAATCTTCTTGTATTAACCAACCTTTCCGATAATTATCGGAGGGAAAGGATTAAGGACCATAAAAGATCTACCTATACGGAAGGAAGTCTTGAACTTGTTAGAAGTTAGAATCGAATGATGATGAAAATAATTCGTGAAAATAATGTTTTTGAACTTTAACCAAAGCGTGACACAACTTAAACTTCATAAATTACGGAAACGCTGGAAGCTCGACATACTTTTTAAATTATCTAAGTCAAATACTCAAGAAAAAAGTTTAAAAAAAGCTAAACATGTAAGATGATAATTGACTGAAATAAGTAACTATTGGATTTCCTTTAACAAAGAAAATCACTAAACGATCTTGTCGATAATAAAACTCAAGTATAAAAAATAGTTGAGTATATTTAACCCAAAATTGTAAGTTATTTGAGTTACTCCACACACCAAGATAGTAATCACCTTTTCCCTAAATTTAGGGTCACTTAATAAAAATGGCAAAATCTTAGCTATCACTTTTACAGTTAAACTGACACTCGTTTTCTAATAATCGTGGCATAACTATGTTGAAAAATTAATCTTACTTCTAAGGCTCTAATTCATTTGTACACTTAACTGAGAGAAGGTTCATGTGAACTCTAAAATTATAAACAAGAAATGATCTAACTAATTCAAGGTTAACTATTCCCAGTTAAGTTTGATTAAAATATACCATAAATCGAAACGTTGTTGGGTGATTGAAAACTCACACGCGGTCGTAATATCTTTGTTGATAATGGATCAATTACTTCAGAGATAAAAGTGATCTTCGGTGCGGCTTAGATCACGTAATGCATGCGTAGAATATTTTATTTCGTGCGAATTTAACTTTTGCTATTTTTAGGTTGAGTAATTGTAAAACGAAATTAATTTGTCGTCGCTCAAGTTGCTAGGTTACGAATACAAACAACCCCTGCCTTCCTTGAGGTTGTAACTACGCGCTTGCGATTAACTTTCTTAAACAAATTCTTAGGTTCTTCCAGAATGAAAATTACTCCAACTAAGGCGATTGATGCTAGACTCTCCGCTTAAGCTGTGGCTGCTAAGCCAGAACGGAACCACCTCAACTTTCGCGACCAACGTCCCCTTTTCACTAATCACAAGACTTCATTCTTATCTAATCTGTTTCCGCAGCACTATACAAAATGGAACCAACGAAAGTGGACGGATTGTTAGGAAAACCAACGAAGTCTCTTCGTCCTCCATTGTTTTACTGAAGCGTGCTTGCTGTTGATTTAAAATTTTAACAAAAGATACCTTATGGCAATTGCCCTTTTAAAATATCTCCGTCCACCCATCTCTCTATATATTCATCCTCTCCACTCATTTTTATTGTTACCTTTTCATTCTGGAAAATTTGCTCCGGTAAATTCGCCCCCGAAGAATCGCACCTACAAAATTCGTATTCGTGATAAATTCTGGATCAAGAGACATTATCCGAGATTGCTTATGTCTGTTCAAAACTGATGCGGCTGGGCTACTTCTACCTATAACAGATTAAGAAACGCCATGGATCTGTTTCTTTTATCAGGCTTTGCATTTCTTTTGGCAATTTCCATTCATTGTTGGTAATTGCATTATTGATTCAGGATTTGGAGAGGAGGGTAAACGTATGCTTATTCAAACTTATACCTCGCATTTGGTTTTTTTGGTACAGGAAAAATTTCCGCACCCTCAACTTGCTACCGCATATATACAGGGTGATTCAAAATCGAGTGTAGGGATTTTAAGGGCGTATTTACTAGTCAAAAATAAGATATACCTGTCATATAATCATATGTTCTAACTTGCTGCGTTTTCTAGATACAAGGTGTAAAAGTTTTTTCAAAAGTCAGTTTTTATTTATTTTATTCCCACCAAAGGAAGGATCTTAGGATGACAAATAAATCTACCAAATTTTTATTTAAATCGGCTGAACGGTTTTTGAATAATTGTTAAAAAACCGATTTTTTTCAAAAAAAGTTTACACGTACCCCGTATCTAGAAAACGATGCAAGTTAGGACATATGATTATATGAAAATTCTTTGTTTTTGGCTGGTAAATACACCCTAAAAATCTTTGGTCTTAATTTTGAATCACCCTGTATAGGAAATTCATACGGATGAGTGTTTTAAGAATGCTATAATGTCTACAAAGGAAAAAAAATGATATTGAATTGGTACACTAATCTAGGTAATGGGTTAAGAAATGTACAGGGTGTTCCATTTTCCACACTTTTATAGTTTTAGTACTAAAAAAAATATAGGCGTCGTGTGCTCTATTTGGGTCAAACTTAAGATTGTAAAATGAAAATTTGAAAATATTCACTCGCTTAAGAGGTACGAGGGAGAACCATAAAATTGTGCACTTACTTCAGAATGACGCTATAATATTCTTAGTTAAAAGAGATACAGAAAAATGTTCATATAAAGGTTTAACCTTTAAAATGGTGATTAATCTTCTGATTTCAAAATAAGTTACGGGGTCAGGTAAAGAAGTTATCGGACCTAACTTCATTCAACGCCCTATATACTTTAACCTTCAAAAATATAAACACACCAGGGATATTATTCAAAAAAGGTTCAAATGAGTATAATTCCTTTTGTACTATGCGATCAAAAATGAGTTGCTGTCGAGTCACCTTTGGAGTGTTTGTTTACATATGGGAAATCGTATTGAACTTGAACTTCCAAAGGCGACTCGGCAGCAACTCATTTTTGATCGCCCGTTATGTGGTTCTGTTTAATTCAGGGGTTGCAATAAAATAAGTATCAAATTTCCAAATTTTGAGTAGTACCTATTGACTGATTTAAAATTTCTTATGCTCTGCCGTTTACTCCACAGTACATACTTCCAGTCAAACCGTAAGTCATATGAATATATGACTGAATATATTTTAGATGAAACGTATTCATTGAATGACGTATGTATCATCCGTTTCCCATATAACAATCGGATAGTGACTAGACCATCGTTGGACACTCTCTGTAGCCTCTCCTTGAGGAGACAAATTCGCTTACAATCCTATTTTACAGTGCAATGAGACTATAGGTCCGTATGGGTTAGAGATTTAATTCACATCAAAGCATATTCGGTTTTACTTTTGCTTTTGAGTTTTAGTCGAAAGCGTACGTCACGTCAGATTACCTAGTGCAAATTCCACTGGTGGCATGATTGTTCCACATTGAAAAGTTGTACTTTTTCCCAGCGTATCAAGCAAGATTGTTACCTAGGATACCTAGGATTTCATTTGTAGCCTTTTCGTCGACTATTAATATTTCATGTTTTCTGAATTTGGTACTAACACAACTATCCGGGGATGGGTACCTACTCAGTACTCATAACTTCTATGTGTAGGAAGGGTACATAGTATCCATTGGGACATACGCACATTTAAGTAGGTGTTCATTTGTATGGTTTAGATTTGCCTTTCCACGGTCCTAGGAACCTTCAATGCGCATATTTTGGGTATCTAAAGGATCTATCAATTCTTGGTATGCTGTGGAATCATTAATTACAGATAGGCATACAAACAGCGTAGGCGCATTTAGAGATAGGCGCTTGTACTCCAAACACAGTGATTAATGGGTTAGATACCGGCATTGCGCAATAATTAAAACCGTGTAGAGAGAGCTTGCGTTGTACCATATCATCATCACGTCAATCTCTACCTAGCAACTCTTTAACTACAAGGCATATTTGAAATAATCAAAATGATGGCCACATATGTATAGTGTTATTAACCTGCTAACCTCAGATTCCTTAGAGAATACCTTCACGTCTTCAGTTATACATTTTCATTACGTATTGAGAGTCGCGCGGATAGTACAGATATCCCAGGATAGTACAACCTGACGTTCTACTCTTACTCATAGTTGTATGGCGTAACTTCCCACACTGCAGCTTTTTCAGTCACTACCTACTTACTGTAAGTTACATATTACGACGGTATTCCTAGTCATAAATTAATCACTATCGGAAATGGTTTACTGAACTCGCGGTTCAAAGTTCGAATTTTAGACAATTGCCATGATAATTCTCACGTTGATTCGAACTCAAATTCGATACAAAGGTTGAAGGTATCATAATTGGATTTCTAGATACAATTGAGTCCATTATCAAATTCTAGCTATTGTCATTGACTATATCTGAGAAGATGGACGCCAACTAGCCCATCCAATCATCTTATTCCATTTTTGAAAAAATACACGAAAACGCTTCCTTCAAATAAATTACGCACAAACTGTATCGTTATAATATTTTTGTTTGTATTTAGAAATAAATTACGGAAGTGGCCGCCATTTATTAGCCATAAACACAACTATCAACTGCACACCGCCGGCCATTGATGAATTTCCAAGTGACGGATTCACCAGAGAGCAACGTCAAAAAGGGTGGATCCTGGTCCACGTCTTCATTTCATTTTATTTATTTATACTACTCGCTATAGTCTGTGACGACTTCTTCGTACCTGCAATTAAGAAAGTATGCGACGGTAAGGACAACATTAAGGTCGGCGAACGAAGGTGACATTTGTGCCTTTCGTTTCAGGTCTTCACTTGTCCGAAGATGCAGCGGGCGCTACGTTTATGGCAATTGCCGGCTCCAGTCCAGAATTATTCATAAATTCGGTCGGCACGTTCGTAACTCAGGGGGACATCGGGGTTGGTACAATCGTCGGTTCTGCTGTGTTCAATATTTTGGCGGTCCCCGCTTGTTGTGGCCTCATCGCAAATATGGTAAGTTGTCCTCGAGTGCAAGTAAACAAATAACAAAGTCAAAAGCTGCTACGGTTATCAGTGAAAAAACCTATCTTTATAGTATAATCTAATTGGACTAATTGTTTATTATTTATTAATTGGATGTAACAAAGACGAGCTTGAATACGACAAAGTATATACATTTTACGTGAAGACATATCAAAAGTTTCCTCTGTAATCGTTATTTACTTAATTAAATGCTTCATCTATAGTGTCAATAACACGAAAGCAATTTATGCCTAATGAACAAAAAACCGGGCTTAGAATTGGGCATGACTTCAATTCCCAGTGATTCCTGAATGGCTCTTTGCAAATAAAATTAATTTAATTCAGTTCACTGAAAAATAGATGAATTATTATCAATGACATATACCTAATAAGAATTTTTACAGTTGTCACTGTCACTCTCCACTCTTCTGTGTTGCTCCATTCGCTCTCCTGTAGCTCTCGATGTTTCGTCTACTTCGTTGCGCCATGGTCTCCTTGGCCTTCCTCGCCTTCGTCTTCCCATAGGACTCCATTCCGTCATCTTTCTTATCCATGTATGTTTCTAATCCCACTTTCGTGCTTCTTTCAGTTCTCGCACCATACCGACTGTGTAACTCAGTCGTACAGCGTTGGGCTACATAGCCGGGAGGCCCGGTGTTCGAACCTGGGCTGAGGTAAGAATGTTTGCATCTGGGGCAGAGATGGGAATTTCCTTAGATCAGTTTCGAGCATTCGGCCGGCTACTCCGAATTAGGTTTTCCTGCAGTTTTCCTGATTCCTAAGGTAAATACAACTTAAGACCTTCTGCAGGAGCACCCCTAAAATGCAATAGGCGGAGGAGGTCCCAGAACAAGAGAGGGACAATAAATAAATATATGCAACTCAGATCTTCCTCATCTTGCGGTATTACCACTTGGTCGTCTGCAAAGCTAACTGTATAGATATGGTCATCTTTAACGAGTATACTCCCATCCCTTCACATTTCCTTTTCCACTTGCCTAGCGTGTGTCCTATAATAATATTTTATATGGTGTGGAGGACGTGGAGCATCCCTGTAGCAGTCCCTTCAATTTCTTCGTAATTTATCTACCGATTTTTACTGCCTGTTCCGTTGTTTTTATACATTTTTTTTTTTACTGCGTTGGTCAGTATTTGTCAGTAATAATTGCTGTATTGTGTAAATATGATCAATCGTTGAGCTTTCTGCTGTTGTAAACCCTACTTATTTTCCCTTGTATTTGGGTTTCTATCTTATTCCGTATTATTTTCCCATATATTCTTCCCATTATTGCTATGACACTTATACCTATACAGTCTTCACATTTTTTTCGGTCTCCTTTCTTATAATTTGATGTTATGTATGATTGCGTCCATTCCATGGGCATTTCTAGTCCATTTGCAACTTCTTGGAAAATTCTCTGCATTATTCGAAACATTTTGTTTGTATCGTGTTTTATTAATATTGCCCAATCCTGTCTTTTTACCATTATTGATTGTTTTGACTGCCTTTTTATATCTTCCATTTATATTTCAATCATAGCTTGTTCTGTCTCTCCCTTCTTATTCTTTTCCTTCTCAACTTTTCTTCCATGACAGTTCCATCTTCGCTATCTATGATCCGTTCTACGTTCTGTGTCTCTTTGAACCCTCACATCCTTGATGTTGATGGTTTTTTTGTAAGTTTAATGAAGAAACTATTTCGCCAATAAAAGAAACTCAGTTTCATCTTGGTGGGAGAGTTCATTTTTGATGAGAAAATGTTAGTAGCGGATTAATACCACTAAAAGAAGTTTGCCTTCTTGTAGGTGTATCTCACAGTTGGTTAAGATTTCAGTTGTTTTACTACTCTAACTAAAATTATGGATTTGTTTGAAATTAGCCATATTTTAATTTCCATGACATCCAGTGCCATGGTTATGACAGTACAAACGAGCATAATGATTATTCAAAGGCCTAGGTGAATTATGAAGTTTTCCTACAACTACAAGTGCTTGCGGTTTTCCCGTATTGCCAGATAAATCAAACCAAATACAACAATTAGATATTCACTTTACGCCAAATTACCGCCAAGTGATTTACAAAGATTAAAGGTTGTAAAATGTAGGTGCAAACTCGAATGGAATCGTAACATGTTGTGTCCTTGTCCGTGTTCACTACACAGTAGTCGTGGACACGGTGAAATACGCAGGTATTCCGTATTTGTCATGGAACTTTCCCGATATCTAAGAACAAACAATACGTGTTTTAAGGTTTATATACTTACCTACTTGTGACTACCACTTACTGATAGACAAGAGGAATTTGTTATTAACCAATTTATGTTTTTCTATATTTCGTAACCACCACGTATAAGTAGTATAACCGATTTAATGGGTCCATTACTTCGAGGACCTTTCCACATCTGCTGTGTAATTTTCATCTCCGACTTAGCCAATAGTAGCAAAAAAGACTGTTCTTTCCTTAATCTTTCTGATGGAATGAAACCCACCCTTATTTATTGTAACTAGTTGACCAAAGTCACTGTATTGTTTATTGATACTGACGAAAATTCGCCCCTTTACGTCATTTTTAGTCAGTATGCCTTTTATAATATGCTCCTTTATTAATTATGATTTGATGCTCCATTCCAGTTCGAACCAAGACACCAGCCACCATCAGAAATTAAGTGTGATCCTTTACAGTTTAAGCTTCTGGCGACTTGGTATAGGCGACTATAACTTTTTTTTAAACAATGAATGAAAACAAAATTGTGCGACAAGGAACCTCATAGGCTTCAACTAAGGTAATCAATATATAGCGTCAACAAGAGTTTAATCTAAATTAGCAGTTCTAGCAATCTCTTTACTATGAGGTAGTGTCTGTGTCGTCATGAATTTTAATGTAGTGGTGAAAGAGCCGAATTATCTGGTATAGTTATCAATTCTTCCTTAGTTACAATTCCGCGCTTTCTTCAGACATTTTTCCTCTTTATATAAAGGCAGTTCTTCGCTTTGCATGAAATTTCTGAAACGAATCCCTTAGCCTGGTCTTTGCTAATCACTTGGTTTGATCTTCACTCTCGATATGTGATGAAAACAAGCACTTTTTTATTTCGGATCTAAGGCACTTGATCTTCTTTACTTTTTTCTCAGTAAGCGATTGCCGATGAGTTCTCAGAACAGATTCTCCCATAAATTATCTGTCTCAATATTTTCAGGCGTTCCTTGACTTTCCCCTCAATCATGTACACCACTTCCACAGATATTTAAACATGAAAACATAAGAATAAAGTGTGCTAATAACTGTATCATTTTCAGGTTTTACAGCTGGACTGGTGGCCTTTAACTCGTGACAGTTTAATGTACGGAATTTCGGTAATAATGCTCATTGGTATCCTTCAAGATGGAAAGGTAGAGATGCACGAAGCGGCGCTGCTGGTCGGAGCCTACGTGTTCTACATTATCTGTAAGTGCGCCCAAAACTTTCAGCTGAAACGCTTAGTGACAGCATTTCGTTTCAGCCATTTGTTTTAACAAAGCACTCAGTAACACGTTTAATCGACTGGCGCGGAGATGCAAACGAAAGCGTAACTATACGGCAGTAATGAGCGAGACTCATCCTCTACTGGGCAAAATCGAAAAGAACGGAAACTGTGGG
Organism: Photinus pyralis; assembly: GCF_008802855.1. NCBI lineage: Eukaryota > Metazoa > Arthropoda > Insecta > Coleoptera > Lampyridae > Photinus > Photinus pyralis. Next base: position 18,266,085 of record NW_022170596.1, read on the forward strand.
CATATTGCCGAAGAAGGCATAATGCTAAAATCAGAGGTTACCTTGAAAGATTGCGAGGAGCTTGGTAAGTGTGCCCACTTCGCATTCACTCGTGCTTACCTTGATTTGACCACAGATGAACCTATGGACGTTTGGAGCTGGCCCAGAGGTGACCCCTTCGCCAAACAACTATGGTTTCTATTGACATGGCCCATTTGCTTTGTACTTTCCATCACAATACCGGATTGTCGCAAGCATTCCAAGCTGTACCTTGTCACCTTTGGAATGTGCGTCGTATACATCGGCCTCACCTCTTACGCCGTCGCGTGGTTAATTACCACCATAGGTAATGGTGTTTAATGATGTTCTCCTTCTTTTTTAAAACACAAATCATAGGAGACACAATCAACATTCCCGACTCGGTAATGGGATTGACGTTTTTGGCGGCGGGAACTAGCGTACCCGAAGCCGTTTCCAGTGTAATCGTAACGAAACTTGGTCACGGCGCGATGGGACTGAGTAGCTCGATAGGCTCAAATACTTTCGACATTCTGTTCTGCTTGGGCCTTCCGTGGCTAATCAAAACTGCCTTCTATCCGAAAAGTGAGGAGGACAACAGTATTACTATCAACTCATCTGGCATTACGTATAGTGCGGTCTCATTGCTTTCAACACTCATTCTTTTATACCTCAGCTTCTTGCTCAATCGTTTCAAGTAAGTACCATTAGTCGCTGGTGCAGGAGACGCTTTATTATTTTCTTTTAAGGTTGGACTGGAAGATTGGACTAACTTGTCTATCGATGTACATCTGTTTCTTGGTGTTTGCATCTCTGGTGGAACTTAATGTGTTCTTCCCAGTTAACTTACCGACATGCAATCGGTAATATTAATAGGTTGCAAGATTTTTCTTGCAGTGTTACGAATTGAACTGTATTTTGTTGTAGTAACCTTAGTTTGTTTGTGGTTCGTGTATTATTTACTATCTAACATTATTATCTAAGTGTGTGTTTGTGTCTGTTCGTTTGTCTCATTAAGATTGAAAATAATATAATATTTAGTAATTTTTTTTACCGTTCAATTGACCGCAGTTGTAACTTTTTTGGCAGTAAACAGTGACAGACATAAAAGTAAAGCTCTAACAGAATGCCGTAATAAAGGTAAATAAATCTGGTTGGACATGCGGAAACTAACCCAATGACAAAATCGACAGAGAAAAAGGGAGATCTATCGAACTGTACAATGCGAGACGTTTGTTAGGAAACTGTCTGTGTACTGTGGTGTTTTGGGGTGGTTTGTGGGTCTCCTGATGAATGGTTTACAGGAAGGTCTTGACTGATTATACAGAAATAAAATGTAAGATAACAAAAACGTGGGTATATTGTCTAAAATGCTTTTAATAATCAAGGTTTTAAGAAACGCAACCAAAGGTCAGTCGAAGTATTCGCAGGGCGCAGTTTCGTATCAGTAACATTTTGATTAGGCGAAGTTCTTTTCTGGCGAATATAAGGCAAACTAAGTATCAGCCGCGAAGTTATGGGTTCACGGAGTTTACTTGAATTGTAGCAATAAGAACATTACAAAGTCAATGGTTCTGCGACATGAGATTGATTAACATCGGTTCCTATCTTAGGTAGGTACTATCCTGAGCCATTGGGGGGCAAATAAACTGATTATTCCACTTCCACCACTCAGGTTCTCCTAGACGCAGACCTTCTAGCTAGATGATTGTGTTAGTACCCTAGACTTACGCTGTGTCTTGTAGGACCTACTTTAAGTTAGGTACCATTTTAGTGATCATCGTGTACCAGTTCTTTTATTGGAGGTAGCATAGAGACAATGAAAGACATTATACAAGATATTAGGTTTATATTCCTTAATTAAAGTTTTGAAAATGAACTCTTTTCATTTACCTTTAACCCACACAAACATTTGACAGAATAGCCAAATGGCATTGAAATATTTACAATTACAAAGAAAAGCCGTTAGGATTATTGCTAACATTTCATTTAGAGATGATTGTCGGCAAGCTTTCATTGATCACCAAATGTTAACGCTTCCATATCTATTTTTAGCGCATTTCCACAAAAATAAAAAAAAATGCGCTATTGTGGCCACTTTGTCCGTCCGTCCGTCCGTCCGTCCGTCCGTCCGCTAACTTTGCGACGCTACTAGTTTTTTTATCTTAAGAGCTATTGTTCTACTTTTTTCGCTATTTGGTTCGTTATGGTGTCGAGTCTTGTACCAAGGAAGGAATTTTTTCTTTACCGCTTACAAAAAAAGTTATTGTAAAAAAAACAAAAAACCGTTTTTTACATGTTCCATAATTTTACACTTTTGCCATTTATTAACGATCCTAGAGATCGTTTATAATTTTGCATTGCTATCTGTCGCCTGCCGGTTGGTCTCTCCGTCTGTTCCTTTGTCTGTCTGTCCATCTATTTGTCCGTGTGAACGATAACTTTGTTTAGAAATGTTCGATCGCTTTTACATCTCCGTTAGTTATGAACTGAATTGCATGAAATGCAATATGGGCATAGATTTAGCCATATTATAATACGCAATGCCAAAAGTTGGATCGAATCGCCAATTTCAAAATTTGGTATTGCGCATGCGCAGTGCCAACTTTTTTACTTATAAAAGTATTTGAATGAAATTTGATACATAGGCACTTGGAATAAAGGAAAACAAACGCCAATTTCAAAATTTGGTTTTGCGCATGCGCAGTGCCAACTTTTTTATTTATGGAAGAATTTAAACGAAATTTGATACATAAGCACTTCGAATAAAGGAAAATCAAACGCCAATTTCAAAATTTGGTTTTGCGCATGCGCAGTGCCAACTTTTTTATTTATGGAAGAATTTAAACGAAATTTGATACATAGGCACTTGGGATAAAGGAAAATCAAACGCCAATTTCAAAATTTGGTTTTGCGCATGCGCAGTGCCAACTTTTTTATTTATGGAAGAATTTAAACGAAATTTGATACATAGGCACTTGGGATAAAGGAAAATCAAACGCCAGTTTCAAAATTTGGTTTTGCCCATGCGCAGTGCTAACTTTTTTATTTATGGAAGAATTTAAATGAAATGTGATACATAGGCACTTGGAATAAAGGAAAATCTAGCGCTAGTTTCAAAATTTTATTTTGCGAATGCGCAGTGCCATTTTTTTTATCTATGGAACTATTTAAGTGAAATTTGATACTTAGGCGCTTGGAACAAAGGAAAATCTAACATTAGTTTTAAAATTTAGGTATGCGCATGTGCAGTTCCAACTTTCTTATTTAGAAAAGCATTGAAATGAAATTCTTCGCATAAACTGAAATTGAAGTAGCACGTCAACAATGGATTGCCCATGTGCAACGCTATCTTTCATATTTGTGGGCGGATTTTACGATTTTAACAGAAGTTGCATCTTACAAATGGGAAATGAATGCAAGTGGAAATGCGCTTTATGTAAATCGTTTACGATTACTTTTTAACTTGTTATTTTTACTTGTCTTTGTTTTGTTAAGCGCAATGAACATTATTTTGTTAAAAATTGCGATGTTCATTCATTCATAATTGACACCCGCAACAAATTAAATGCATTTGTCCCTAGACGCAAAACAGTTTTGATTATATCAATATAAAAAAGTATTCCTCACAATATTAAGGCTTTAGCTTTTAGTTCATTCAAATCAAGAACTAAACCATTTCTTATTGATAAAGCGTTTTACTCGTATGAGGAATTTTTCAGTAGAGTTCTTTTCGCGACAATTAAGTATTGTTGTGTTATAATTTTTGTTTGTTCTTACATTTGTAATATTTTTAATTTGCTTTTGTATTGAGTAATATATGTAGGCTATTCTACGGAACATTAAATAAGCTTTATTATTATTTAGATATCTGTACATATGAATCTGAAGTTCTGACTACACAGTCCACAGACAAATGCATTTCGAGCCCCTGTGGGTTCGGGAGTAGAATTGACCCACTCCCGTCCTGGAGATCGTATAAAAGGCGATCAATGGGCAGAGGCGGCGGCGAGTCCAATCGCCTCCCCTATAAATCCTATCTAAACCATCCTCTCCTCGCCGTCCTCTTCCCACACAACCCCGTGTATTCTATATTAGTTCTATTTATTGTTGTTAAAAAAGCTCACGGAAGCTATAAAATGACGACACTATGGATTACGACTCTTCCGAAAAAGCTCCTCAGGGGTTCATAAAATTCATAAAATTTTAAGCGCCCTTCAAAAGAAATTTTGTCATTTAAAAGTAGACATTCGGAAAAGCAATGCACGTAGATCCCTACGTGTGCTTCTTAATAAATAGCACTGTATATTTTAATAAAATGAGGCAAATGTAAATAGTAGTCGATGCTCCATGAACGGTTTCAGTGGATATACATTATACCCGGTATCTGGGGGAGCCCCACACTCAGTGCGTAATTGCATTTCCCCTCCTGAAGAAAAAAAATGCATTTCGTCGAGATCCACATCTGAAAAGTTAACCCCCCGACTTTAATCGATGAGTTCATCTATTAATCAATTAATGCAACATGCTTGTACTCACTATGTAGAAGACCCATCTAAGGTGAAATTTTTGAGGGGTATCGAACTTATGTCATGAGTCGAGGTTAAACAAATGGATATTGTGGATCTCTACCAGAAATCCTTTCATATGAAAACCATATTGTTATAATAAGGATATAAGTAAAAAACTTTGAAATTCACATTTGGCTCAATTGATGTCGTGCGATTAAAGTCCAAATAGGAAATGCAAATCGCCAATTGGCATAGGTATTTCGATCAGAAGCAAAGTAGTTTGGTAATCATTTCTTTGGACAAGATGTGACTGAAGGATGAATTAGATGATTTGAACCAAAAAGGTCATCTCCATAGGTTGAACCAATTTCGCCATCCAATGGACAAAGGATATTTTTCCAAATTTCATTATGAAATATCAATCAACCTATTAGGTTATATCTAACCATCAGCAAATAAAAAACGTTTTATTTATGTATTTATTTATTATTCCTCTCTTGTTCAAGGCCCTCAACAGGCTTGTGCCCAATTGCGGAGTGACTCGCATAATGCTTTTTAGAGGTACCCCTGCAGAAGATCTTAAACAAAAAATTGTTAAGGCTCGCAAAAACTAAGGATATGCGCACAAATCGCCACAAAACAATTACATACCTATGTTTTAAGGCATACCGAAGTTGCCCTTAAAGGTGGGTTGACACGTGCATGGTTTTATGGCGCCAGTCCATTGATTATACACATTACACATGTATAATTAATGATCAGTCCTACTTGCTCGCGAGTAAAGGTTCACACTACCTGAGGAAAATACATTTTTTTCCACGTATCACTGGCGAAGTGGGCAAGTGGCGTATAATTTTGCGTTTAGACGTGCAAATAATATCTTCCTTGGTTCGTGACTCACCACTGGCGCACAAAATTTCAGAAGACCCATCCTACCAGGGAACCTAAGGCCCAAGAACTGTCTAACATTCTGTGCAAAATAGGGTGGAGCCCCGTCTTGTTGGAATACCACCTCGTCTTCTAAGTAAAATAACGTTCCATAATATTAGTTACCATTGGATCAATAAGATCTTCTAACAATAACAAATACATGTCTCCAGTCAGATTACCGGGAAGAAAAAAAGGTCCAAGAATACAATCTCCATAATGCCAGCCCATACTTTTAATTTTGCAGGATGTTGTGTATGTACTTAATGAAAAATCTTTGGATTATTATCTGACCAATACTGATAATGTATTATGTCGATTGACTGTACCATTTACAAAGATTATTATTTATTTATTCACTCGGTTAGGGTCTCACAAAGCTGCAAACGACGATTGTTGTCATCTTCTACCAAACTTATTTGTTTTTATTTAAAATAAGTACGTTGAATACTTGTTTGTCCGCAAGACTCCTGAAAAAGTAGTCAGTTTTCATATGCTTAATGTCGAGCCCATCGGAACGTGACCCAGAACTACTAGTTCCACTGCTAAATTTTGTTCAACGTCTCCATAATTTCGTTTCTTATTTGCTATAGATCCAGAGCCGGTTGCACAAAGGCAGTTTAAACCTCGCTTGGAATTAACCAGTGGAGTTATAGGTCTAATAAGATCTAATCATATGTCTTAATCCGTTGCCTTTGTGCCCCAATCTCTCATTTTTTGTATTAAATCTTTGACGTATGAATGATGAACATGCTTATTTCCTGTTGTAAACGCAGATTCACCATTTTTTTTAAATCGAAACACTTTCCATCCTTTCCGCTATAGTGTAAACCAGGGGTTCTCAACCTGTGGTGCATGTACCACTGATGGAACATATTATTTGCGGTGGTACACAAAAACACCCCGGTGTAAACCATTATTGTTTTTGTGTTACTACGAGTATTATTTCAACGCCTACTCGATAAACACATCCATTTATAAATCGAGGTTTCTCCGGACCTACTGATCGGATTTCAAAAATTAAAAAAAATGCTGAAAACAGTGAACAGTGATGGTTTTTTAAAATAAATGTTCAAAGAAAGCAGTATATAGGTACTTTTGCATATAAGCATTTCAAAGACTCCCATGGCACTATGTTCACAGCAACGAGTTCCCGAAAACACCTGCGTACTTCAGATACAAAATCAGTATTATTAAAGGTAGTAATGCATATTTATCATATAGTCTTTTATTAGTATTAGTACATCACACCACCATGAATTCTTTTAGTCCTGCTAAAACTGTATTTACATACCCTTTCAGCTTGGAGACACCAGCTTCATCACAATGCTCCCTTAAGCACAGCACGTCCACGTTGTTGTTTTCTAGAAATACCTACTTCTAATACGTATATTTTGTTTTGTACCGATTGAATGATTAGGTGTAGGATGATCATATCTTTACGAAAAGTTCCCCTGCAGAAGGCACGATTGATTTGAGTTCCTCTTGGACGTAGCTGTAGTTGCTATATGTTTCAAGATGACGATAATTCTGGGCTGGGGCATACAGTTCAAAAGTACCGTTTAAAACCGTTTAAAATATTAAACATTTTCGAACTGGTTAATTACCTGATTATTATCAAACAGGGGTCACCTTCTATAAATATCATCATATCTATTGTAACCAAATCTCGCATGTCGTAAAAGATATAGGGGTTTCATATCACTAAGGCGCGCGTTCTATTCGTTTTACATCTACTAATAATAATTTGAAAATAAATAAGCGGGATCTGAAATCGTTCCTTCATGCGGGAGCAATATGAACTTCATACAGCAATAAGGTTCTAGAATTCTCACTAGCAACTACCACGTGACAATTTTCATATACCAATCCTCGCACCATTTACTAATTCTGTTGTATAGTTGCCTGGAAGAGACAACTTTTTTTAGAAGCGAACGATCCGTTCGAAATCCAGTATACAACACTTCAAAGGGCCCAGTGATTTTCGTGGATCGGGAACCACTTTATTTGGGAAACTTCCAAACTCATTATCTCCGAGATCTGATGGTAAATCATTGGATATATTTTTACGTGGTGTAAAGTACCTATACTTGAACTAAAAAAATTATCAGGAATTAACTGATACGGTATAGTACTTCAATTGATAATGTTGCAAGAATTCTGAAAGTTTCTCCATATACCTAACGCATGGTATATGGACGGTAGGTACTTACGGTAGATAAGCCCATTATATTAATATCACTAAAGCGTAGGATGTTTCGAAATATTATTAGGCATAGGGCAAAGCGTACACATATTGTTTTAAAGATGCTATAGTTATAGCGCATTAGCAGTATACCAGCATTTTTTTTTAAGTGTGCCACCATTGTAAATATGTAGATCACCACGATGTAAAATGCTAATGGTTGTATTTAACAGTGCACATAACTTGACTAATGCCTTACTCAAGCAGCAAGAAAGAGTCGAAAAGCTTTTGGGCAGAAGTCCGCAGGCGCAACAAAAAACTATCCATTATTGACGTTGCATATTATTTTTGTATCGAATTGCGCGTCAGATCATTAAAAATCATAATTTTCTGATTTCATAAATTTTGACGATTGCGCTGCCAGTAGGTACATACATGACGTAATAGTTTTTAACTGTAATTCGGTACGGGTGGTAGCCACAGAATTTTTTTTAATGGAACACCTCTTTAATATAAAAGAGTGATTCAAAAAGATTAAAAGGCTTGTCTTTAAGACGTAAATGGCACCCTTGGATTAAACAAAACGATTTATTACTAGTGTGCCGTAATTTTTTTGAAAGGAAGTAATATGCAATCTTTTTATATAACACAATACAAAGCGTCCTATTTAAATAAAAACAGGATTAGGTCCCGCAACTTTTTACCTGACCCCGTATGCTTATTTTGAAAACGACAGATTATTCAACAGCCGCTTAAGTATTTCCTGCATCTCTTTTGCCTAAAAAAATATATTATATAATAATAACGTCCTGATTATAATAGGCGTAGTTCAGCATAGGTATGTTTCTTACACACCCCAAAATTTAAGGCACTATTTGGCCTCACTGTCAGCCGTATTAACCATTTTATAACCAACCTAAATGCATATTAATGAAATTACATTCATAAACCTCTCGCCAGGAAAGATTGCCGGTCACAGAACACTTGATCCCGGTCTACAATCTATGTTTTTCTAAAGATGTGAGCGACTTCGGGGATAGTATCGTGTCAATGTTGAACAAAAAGACTTTTCGTTCAACATTGGCACGATCCTATTCCGGAAGTCGCTCGCATCTTAAGAAAAACATAGATTGTAGATCGACACAAGGTGTGCTGTGACAGGCAATCTTTCCTGGCGAGAGTTATACGAAAGATGATATTAGGGCATAATAGTAGAAGAATATGACGACCGTGACAACACCTAAGATAACGTCCGAAATTATTACATAGGTGAATGTTGTATTCTGGGCTTCCAAACCGTAAAGGCTGCTACTCTTTTTCGTAGAGAAAGAAATGGGCTTACATTTACATGCGGAAGGGACTGCTATTTACGAAATATTCACATACATTAAAAGGCACAGTAATTGTTCATAAAATTTATTCGACCTCGGGAAGTTGACCGTGACGTGATCTTTTGGAATAGGATTTTCCGAAAATGGTAACGGTACAGCGTTCATGCATTGAATTATGAAGAAAGTACATTAAATCATTTGGTACATGCATCACACAAAATATTGCTTCTGTATGTTATTCTACAACAAAGAAAATTAAAACAATATTCTTATCACAACACACCTACTGAAAACCCTTTCCTCTCATGTAAAACGAGTCAGGTCGTTAAATCGTTTTCAGCGATTGCTGCAGGTATAATTTTAATATGAATTTGATTAGGTAATGCGGTAAGTGATTAAGGTATAAGTAGAGTTGCTATTATTAGTTTAAGTGCCCGTGATAAATAGAAAGGGTAAAAGTCAGTTTTAACCCACTTGACACATTTACAAGAGCTGTTACACGTCCCTTATTTTGAACTGGCTTCAGACTTTTATATACTGCATCGTTCAACATTAGGCCACATTTTTGTAAATACTCATACCAAGATCACAATGTGTTATTCAAAACTAATACCAGTGCAGGGACCGAACCTTGTATTCCAACCCAATCCCGACTAAATGGGTTAACCGGCACACAAGTTGCAATTCTTGTTGATTGTTCCAGAAAGACTTTAATCGACCTTAACTTACAATGTCGATATGCGTTGTTTACTAACAACATGGACGTTGTGTCAGTCCCAATGCCGAATGCGTGCCTGTCAATGATGTAAGGCAGTTGGATTTTATTAAAATCAATCACAACCTTATAGACTATCTTATGATTTAGCTAATCGTGCAATTACCATCGCAATGATAAAAAATGTGGGTCATAGCACTTCTATCAAAATTGGTAAAATAAGAAATTTTACTTTTCGAACTTCATCCATCACCATAATGTAAAAGCATGGTAAGTACATGTGCTGTTGAGTTATGATCATGGTCTATGTGTTCAGATCATGTTTTTTTCAATGTCTGCCCTAAGAAAGCAAAATAAACATCTCCTGATAAATATTGGTGCTATCAATAAGTGTCGCAAAACAATATGATGAAATTGTCAGGTTCACCTGGGAATCACACAGATAGAAGCAACTCAAACACCGATTGACTTTCAAGAAGCCCAAATGATGAAACCGGTTCAAGATAAGACGGTAATCGTCTACAAAACAAGGTTTTCCAATCATAAACATCGGTAAAGTTTGAGTTATCAAATAGTTACGTGCTAAGCTTTCTCTGCAGGAACATTGCAAAGTCACAGTTCGGCAGACAGTTGTAGGTGGTGTTTGATGAAATCGGATTTTTGTTTCAAGTAAGTAACTTTGCTTTAGTCACTATTTACCTGAACAATTATGAATTAAGTAGGTATCACTCCAATGCTTGACAGTGCAATAGATATTATATTATGCTCTTGAAGTATGACCTACCAGCACCGCACAGGAATTAAAAACACACCAAAAATGTTATTAATTTAAAATACGTGCGTGTTCAAGTGACAATGACCATCATTAGAACGCTTTCGCAATTTTGCAAACAGGGATCCCTCAGCTTTGAACAGCGGTGGGACTTGAGAGTTTGATTGAATAATTTTTCTCAAATAGTTGATAAGAAAGGTAACAGTCAAATCTGGAAACGGTTTTTGACATCTCCCATTAGAATCTTTAAATTTGAACAATTCTCGAACGGAACGAAAGGGGTGATCATCGAATTCGTGTGTTAAGCATTTGACCTAATAGCTTAACACTAATTTTTATAACGAAATGTCTACCAATACAATTCAATACAAATACATTTTCTGTATAGGTAATGTTTATTAGGTATCTAACAGCGTTTTCAATTTAAGGATGCCCAAGGTTCTTTGCAAACCTAAAATAGCACCAAAGAGTACTATGGGTACTCTTTGATATAGCACTATTACTGTCTTCAATCCGCCCTGTGTAAAGAAACTCGACACTGCAAAGTCATATAAATCTCCATATACCAATTTCTTCGGGCAACACATCTTCTTCGTGGACATGAGCTACATTTTATGCTCTTTTTTGGCTAAGCTAGTGTCTCTATTGTCTTTAAAGTACTAGGCATGACGCGTAGGACAGGAACACAGTCAATCATTATGAACAAGAAATGCTATACAATAGCAATATAATCAGCCTGACATGTAGGTGCACTATTCACTTTACGTAGGTAATGCTTGGTCATGTTATATTCGGTTATCTCGATTAGACTAATAGATTAATGATTTTTCCATACTTTACCCTGAGGTAGGAAGTATAGGTACTTAACGAAAAGTGGCACAGGTTATTTTAGTAGAAGTAAAGTACATCAGTAAAATATGAACAGATGAGGCCTTTAGCAAGGATGCTTTAAACACCAAATCTATTTCGGAAGAAGGAATTAGATATAGGTACAATCATGTTTAGTTTTTGTACCATTTTTTGCGTGTAAACGTTCTATAGTTTCCCAATAGGTATAAAGTGACGCGTGCGTAAAACACATCATTGGACCAAGAAATTGTTTTTTTGCACTCCTTCGTTCTAAATCGCGTTTTCCCAATAAAACACGAACGTCGGGAACGTCAATTTTACAATTGACTATCTACTTTCGCGCACTAGTGCCTAAAAATTCAACGAAATTATCTATTTAGTGCGGATCATAAACTAAAAAGTAGTATGATGGAAGAATAAAAAAGAAAATATAAATACACTTTACATCATTCCCTGTAATACACGGGCAAAAATAAGCTTAAACCAGAAGTTTTGAACAATAATTTGACATTTTAAATTTCTAAATTTCTACTTTATCGGCATAGAGGACTTGATTTTTTCAAAAGAATTATAATGTCGCAAAAATCTCGCGAAAAGGATTTGAATTTATATAAATTCGATTTAACTAATCCGTGCAAAAAATAGAATACATGTTACGTGCGTGAACAGTATTTGCTATATTCGCGCTCATCTTCAAAATAACTGTTCCCGCACTAATAATGTAAATAACTATTGTTTTATAGCAGATGTTTAATTGACAATAGGTTTGAATCAGTAGGCTAAGTCGCTCTTTAGCCGCGAGGGTACATAAAGTGAAACAGATGATTGTGCATTCTAATGACATCTATCATTCCTATTTCAAATGTGACGTGAATCACGCTATAAAACGACGTTCAGAACATTATTCCAAGGTATATTTGATTTATTGTAAAATGAACCTTTTTACTTTGTCGATTTCTACGGTTTTGAAAAATGGAAAATTATAACTAATAGTATGAACAGATGCAGTTTTTTTTTTTCTAAACAAAACGTATTTAGACTTTTGCTCTAAAATAGTTTGGGGAGCTAGTAATTAACTATAAAGAAATTACCATTGAAATCCCTATGCTGCGTTGCGCTAGGCACCACCCTGTATAATAAATAACTATATTTATGGGTTATGAACTTCCAAATGAGACAATCCCAAAATATGCGATCAAAAATGAGTTGCTGCCCAGTCACCTTTGCAATTTTTGTTTACATAGGAAATCGTACTAAACTTTGGAGCAAATAGAGAAATTTTTTGAAATGAATAATTTGTTTTGGTGTCAGTTTGGTTTTATGAAAAATAAATCTACTGCATGTGACTAAATTAGTTTCGGATGGATTCCAAACTAAGAATTATGCAGAAACAGCATGTTTTAACTTTACTAAAGCTTTTGGCGCCTTTTGGAGGTTTCATTTGCGCTTTTTCCCAACCATAAGCGATTGAGAAACAGATGCAAAGCTCTCTTCAACTCATCGTTTTCTTCTTAATCTTCTCTGTTCACCTACAAGACAGGGGAAACCTCCCCTTCCAGGAGCATTTACATGCGTCGAAGCCTGGTCATCACCCAACGACTCCCAGCAGCCGCTCAATAACGGTCAGATAATGCCTGCCAGATCCGCTCCATCCCCGACCGGGACTATCCGAACCCCTGCACCGTAAGGTTTGATCTCGAAAAACCGGCAGCCATAGCAAAATTTGTCAACATTGCGTTTTTTTCTACCGCCAGCATTGCGCAGGGCAAAAGGGATAGTCATATCTCATGAAGTGGAATGTTATTTACACTAAATAATATTGAGTGGGCGAATTATCAATTTGTACGCAACTAAGTTGTTACAATGTCGAACCCTTTCTTGTAGTAGATAGTATAGCAACAGGAATATGTAATAAAAATGTGAGCAAGACTTGCTTTTCCTACAACTTGAATTCAGCATTTCAATACAACAGATGCATCCCCATGATCAATAGGTAGATCTGTTTCAAACAAAAATTGTTCTCTGTATTAAACGGTACGAAAAGTTGCTTTCGGATCAATAATGCCACCTAGAAGATACATTTGCGTAAACTCATGAATGATGATTTGGTCTACTTTATTATAATATCAACAGATCCATTGATGTTTTCAAAGATCTAAGTTGTGTACCTACTTTTTATTGCAATGTTCCAAATCATTTAAGTTTAGTATTTTACTGCATCATTTAGAATTATTTTATCGCTCGCTCTAATGTGCTGATAAGTTATGACTATATAAGTTGCGATTGGCTTCATGCCTAATAGTTGTATACCCTCTAGGATCCTTCAGAAAACGATACTCTTGATGATCTTTGTTGGTGTTGAATTAAATATTATACACAATGACTTGCTAGTTTATATGATGTCTTTTTCTGCCGCCCATCCACAAATCATGGTCGACGGAAATGAAATTTAGTTACCATCCAATCGACCAAATTAAACTAACTTTTAATTTTAATTAGATGCACTATGGCGAGGGTTCCCCACTCGTCCTCAAGTTATATTCCGTTACTTTGAATGTTCACTTTGATTCATTTAATAGTCAAGTGTACCTAGGTAAATATAAAATCATCAATCAATTTTGGGTATATTTTTTGTACCTTGTTGATTACTTATTGAAACTGGGCAATTGTAGGGAACTGAATCTCAGCGCCAATTCCTTCATTTATTTAACTACCGCGGAATGTTGTAACCAACACCAATACCAATAGACTTCGCCACAATTCAACCCTCCCCATTAAGGGCTGAAACCATCGCAACACTAATGCAAGTTGTAGTAATTCGGAATAAATTTACGTAGATACCAAACTAAATTGATTAGACACATAGGTATATTTATTTTTTTGAACGGTTGTCGTCACGACACTCATACTCTTTATTACTTTAAATTGCAAATCCAGATAAAAGCAGAATAGGTATTATTGTTATTACGGTATACTTCCTTTAGTAAAAAATTACCAGCAATTTGTGAAAGATACGCACTCAATGATGTGCTGTTTTTTGCCATAATTTTTGTTTGATGTTTGAGAGGTACCTACATTTTTTTAATTTCAAACTAACTAATTGCCTAATTATTTGCGTATCTTAAAAAACAAGAATTACTTACCGTTATTAACAAGACAATGGCATGTATCTACTGTTTTGAAAACACTTTTTTGTTGGAAACTAAAAACAATAATTCAATTGGCTGCATGAACCAAAGAGAAATTACTTAATATTCGGGTACTTACCGATAGTAAAATAAAAAAATACGTGGCCTTTGTAGTAACAGTACGCATCTGTTACTATTAATTCAATAATCGAATGACAACCGCATTATTCTTCAGCCAAGGGAATGGTTGGCTTAGTTGCATTTGATGATCCAGGTAACAATAAAGCTTTAATAAAAACGCACGCGTTTCGAGCAAGGCTGTCATCATCAACGAACGATGTAAAGGTACGTACAATTCTTGGTCTATTTATACTAACCAAGTGAAACGGAAAGTAATAGTTACGGTTTCTAAAGAGCGTTTGCTTTTGCAAACCTCATTACACTTACTATTAATCTCTTAATATTTGTTCGATTTATTCTTCAATTTCATTAAACAATGTGTTCACTGTTCAAATATAGTTACATTTCATAGAGAACGTCAGAGAATCGAGTGAAACTAGGTATCTTAGTAGTGGGTTCGTTAGAGGCCATTTTAGGGTGCTTATAGGTAGGAATTTTTTAATATTCGGATTGATGACAATTTACAACTCTAGAGGTTTTTTGGCTTATCCCCAATTTCCTTAAAAACCGCGAACGCTAAAAAGTAAGGGAAAGTACAGAAAAATACATTCGAGTGGGTTCTAGTAAAAAGAAAAAAAACATCAGGCGCCTCCTCTTGTACCTATAATTACTGCGCGTCTTCCATAAACTCAACAGCTGTGTTTACTTTGGGAGAAGACTTTCTACTTTGATAAGAGGACAGAAAGAAGGGCAGTAGTTGGTAGAAAACGGTAACATTAATTTTTAACCTCCCTCAGGCCCCGTCGCTCACTGATCTCGTAAAAGAGTCGCACGGGAAAGTTATAGCACATCTGTGGTTATAGTTTGTACAAACCAATTTATTTCGATGAGACCTTTCATTAGAATACCAAGGGTAGAACATGTGTTTAACCCCCCCCCCCCCCCAAACAATAGCACATTTTTTAATTCAGTGACTGAGGTTGAACTATCATGGTCAAATGGACGTAATATTAAGTCAATTTTCCGGTTCATGTAACATGTTCCTCCTGTGTGTTATTACGTTAATTATATATTTTTATGTTCGTTTATTTTACTATTTGCCATAGAATTGCCAAAGAAAATTACAAATTTCCTGAAAAGTCCTTATGAGTATGCTCTACGTATGCGAGCCCAGACGCATATCTATTGGACCAAAACCAATAGATACTACTTTAGGTAGTAGGTACCTTTTTTGTATATTTTATAATTATTATTGTAGTTGATAAAAGTATTAGATATTGTTGAATAATTGGCAAAACCACATAGTATCAGACACCTAAGCTTAATTTTATTGTATTGAGTGTTATTAAATTTATAATACTCTAATAAATTGTAATTCAGAAAATGATATTTTGATCTAATACCGTTACTGGGCTCGTATATTCAAAACAAAAGGTCAATTTTAAGATTTGTTGGAAACTGATACGACGTGATAAATGATAAACTTTATACTTATGTACCTATTGTTCAAACACTTATTTGACAAGTCGTAAAACGTACAATCCATATTGTTAAAGTTACAAGGTAAATTTTCGAGTATATTCACGAGAACTCCATAAAACCGCATGAGTTTATCGTAATTAATATTTGGAAGTGGTGTCCAATACTGACCAATCGACTTAATTTCACCCCATTGTATTATACGCAGAATGGTATCTTAAAATTGTTCGAGGTGGTTCTGTTACGTAGTGGAGAATAATTTTTACCCAAATATCAGTCACCTAAGGTGCGCAATATTCACTGTAAGTTTGGGGCAGGACCATCAGGTATTGAATCTTAATGTTACATGGACATTTTAAATTCCTGGGTAAAGAATCGCTGTAAAGCTGTAATGCCGGTAATTCCTGCACCTATTCATTTTTCTTGATTTTGCAGGAGGCTCGCGATTTAATGGCACTTTTTTTCAGCCATGTTAAAATAAAAGTATCCTCTTTTCAGAAAACAACATTTTGGATGCTGTTGTTTTAGACAATTTTCATTACAAGAATTCGCGTCTGATGGCACATTTTCCATCGAAATTTTCGACAACGTTCTATTATACCTATGTCATATTGGCATTGAATAAAAGATTACTTATTCAATGATATTGGTCAATTGTACACGAAAATTGTCAGCCAAGTATACATCTTTCACTTGAATTTGCTGTTTTGGGAGCATCTTGTATAATTTTTCAGTTTAAAGTTTTAGAGGCAATCGTGTAGGTTTAGTTTGGTTGAACTACGTTATTTAATATAACCATATAAAAACTGTTCGTATGTGGTCATACTTTTTCAGTGTTTTTATATCTGTGATATAACCCTACGTAATTTATTCGTCACATCAATCACTTAAAACAATTAGTTTTTATTTATAGGACATAAAATACCTAACATAAATTGTAGGTACATCGTCTTATTGCATAAACTCTTATTAACTGATCAAGTATAGGTAAATAAAAGAAGTATTTCAACGGGTTATTGCAATCCTCAGTTAGGCCTATGTGCAATACATAAACCATATTAGATATCGGCGGTGGAATCGGTTCAATGTTTTGGAAGAAAAGTATCCAGCACACCGAAATACAGTCGCACTTTCCAGAATCTGCCAAAAATATACCATGTTTAACATCAAATGGGTCAATTAGGTACTATTACCCAAGTAGGACAACAATGTCATTACATATCGAGCTTATCTATTTAAGCATTTCTAAAACCTTGAGGGGTTCATATAGGTATTTGAAGTGTATGAACGTTAGACCTATAGTAAGGTGCTATGAATCTCAAAACAATGTTTTTGAAAATTAACTTGACCGAATCGAATTAGCGTTTTTTTTCGCATTTCTACAGCCGATTTCAAATCAAACGGGCAATTTAATTAGCAATTAAACAAACCTACAACATTCCGTTTAGGAAAAAAATGGACGTTCTACCTTTTTAGCTTGTGTCCAAAATCTAATAATAGTTTTAGCGATTTTCATTAAACGGCAAACGGTTTGTAATGGAATCGTAAAAAACTAGCTGCTTTTATCACTAGACCTTGAAAATAGTTATATCAATAGCCGCAACTAAGTATCTGAGGAGTATTTATTGCGCACATGTCACCTTGATAAGGTGGACGTAAACTTTGTTTTAACAATTCTTCTAAGTTTGTTCGCTATTGGACCTTAGTCTAAAGCTAAACTAATGGTGTACTCCAATGGTAAGTAGTTGCAGCTTAATAAGAAATAATATCAACCTCTTTAATTTGATTTTTCCTTCAGCAAGCAAATATAGTGAACCAACATTCGACTGGTGAAAAATTTCAAGTGCACTTTCGGTCCATTTTATCTTCAGAGACTTACTTTTCTATCTGGTTTGTTTTCAAAATTTCGGAAGAAAGTTGTGCCTAAGCAACTCTTATCCATATCATTGATACATGCCGATATCATGTTCTTATCTGTATATCGGTAGTGATTTCCGATATAACGTCGCTATCAAGTCCTTATCTGGGTGAGCTACATGTAGGTATCTTTATCAATAGGAATTTGTTGCTACTGCCTTAGTTTCGGGTTGCCATTTAAAAAAATATGTTCGGTCGGACAGTTTTAAAAATGTGCACCATCAGAGTTGATATACTGTAGATATTTAAGGTAACTGTCACTTGTTTGAAGTTCAAAATCACTGATAGTACCTGTTCAATATGCTTTCATCTTCATTCCAATTGTGGACAAATTTCGTATTGCTCTTAAATGTTTTTCTTTATATTCCGAAAAAGGAAGAACAAAGTTTCCCACAGAGTTTATCAACGAAAAATTGCACTTGAACAATTTACAGAAACTGAAGTGTGAAATTCAATATCTCACTTAGGTATTCAATAAGGAATGTTATTAACCTTGAGCAGCAATCATTAATCGTACACAATTTGTTTTTAAACCGCTACTTGCCAATAATTATAAATAAACCCCTTCATATCGAACATGAGCCGTTAGTAGGTAGCTAAGTACCCCCAACGGTCCCAACATTAATATTGTGTATTTCTTATTTTTTCCAGATTAAAGGCAATTAACGGATTTTGTATCTACTGTGAATTAATTCCGGACTTTACAATGTACATGCAATTTCTATTGATAATTCTTAGTATGCAAACAAGTTTTGTAGGTAAGTACATAATTAAACAATTCCGATAGTAACGAACAACTTGCATTTTTAGTATACGGGAACATTTCAACTGATACGGAAGTACCACTACCGAACCCATTAGAGGAAGCGGAATTAGTTCAAGAAAACGTTCTTAGACAGATCTCCGTGATGTTTTTGATGCCACGAGCGAACAATTTAGACTGTGATTCTAATTCGTCCAGTGACTTTCCTAATTTCTTTACGGACGAACAACGAAAAGACGGTGCCATTGTTATCCCGTTTCTGGTTGGCATTTATTGTTTTACCTTATTAGCGTTGATTTGTGATAATTACTTTTTGCCATGCGTTGGGAAAATTTGTGAATTTCTCAACTTATCTCAGGTGAGTTATTATTTATTTATTTATCTGCACATTTTTATGTAAAAATTTTTCTGATTCAATTCTCGTAAATAATTATTAAAGTAGGTAAGTAAAAAGAAATGAACAATTGTTAAATGGGTACAAACATATTTTGCCTAAAATTTCAACCTTCGATAAGATAATAAAAATTTTTTTATTAATGCGGGTACATTTTTTAAATTTTAATAAAAACAGTAACATAGTATAGAAAAATAGTAATATATCCTATATGAATCAAGTGAAACTCATTGATTTTGTGCATGTTATTTGGTGACATCTACAGAGATTCCATAGACGATTGGTTTCTGATTAGAGAGTACAGTGGGTATCCATTTGAAACTTACAATAGAATTTTTTATAAGCAATTAAATGAAAAAAATGGATTCTCTGTGCATGGGGGTTAAAATGATGCCACTAGACGGTTTAAATTACAGCACCGTTCTTATCATATATATATCTTAGGGAAGTTCTTCAAAAATATTCGGTAAAATTTATGTATTGCACCATGGTCATATTATTCAAAACGATCATAAATTTCTTTAAGAAATATGTCAGGCGCGGTATATCTCAGCTAGACTATATGCTTCAAATGGATCTTATCGGGAATGGGTTTTTCAAGGGTTTCTCAAATATGGGTGGCTAGGAGGACATTGCAATTTAAGTTTTTTATATGAAAACGAATGCTAGTAGATGTGGGAAACCAAGTTCTTCAAAAGTTTAGTCGAACAGACTAAAAGGTGAATAAAACTGGACTATTACGTTACGCATTTCGTTTAAAAATCTAGCCGTCAGTATCGATTGGTTTGACATTGAATTAAGATTGTCAAAAGTATTGAACGTGTCATTTCAACTATTATTAATTTTATCTTACTTGCATATCTCTTTCCAAATCAGATCGTTTACCAAAACTATAGGTAACCAACATTGGCTAATGATTCTATTTAGTTCACCAAGACTAACAAATTCAGATAGTCAGGCCAGGATCTAAAAAGTTTTGAGTGACAGCTGCACCCCAGAAAGTTTCCACTCTTATACAGGAGTCAAAAATAACAACTCTACTGCAATTGTTGGCCGAACATTCTTGTGCAGATAAAGAAAGATTTGTTTACATAGCATGACAAATTATTACGTTATAATTGATGTTTAGCTTCTTGAATGGGAAGGGTTCTCTTTGCCCATAAACATTCAAAAACCATCTGGGACATATTCAAAATCTACGCTATATAATGCAAGATGAATCAATCCTTTACAGATGTTGATTCATTAACAATTATGTTTCTTCCAGACGTTCCTTTTCTCAGTACCCTCCTTCGGCGCCGCTATATTACGTATTTAAAGGAATTTTTTTCTTCGATTATAAACATAGCTAGTTTTGTAATTACTCAAGGGTTGTTGTACTCTGGTAGCTGGATTGGATAATATTTTTTAGTCAAGTTGAACTATCGCGGTACCTATGTACTTCGGATTCTGATATTATTTTGGGTTTACTACTGAAATACTACAATTATTTTTTATCTCCATCACCAATTTTTTTTACATATTTAACTATTGCATCTTGTATACCTAGAAGGTGACCTGATTTTTACTTAGGTATTTTTTAACCGCCTTTACTGATAGGTAAGTCTATATCTAAAGTAGGTGCGAGATGAAAATTCGTATTAAGTAGTTAATGGAATGTTACCTATCGAATGCGTGATTAGTAAGTATTCTGAATATTGGAAATTTTTATTTTAAAACAGTCATTTTCATATACGTTTCCTTTTGGCTTTTGTTATTCCTCTGCTCTGTCGTGCACTCATGTCTAAGATTTTTGCAATACGCATTTTTGGAACAGTTGTAATGAGTTAATTAAGTCATCAAACTTTTTTGAAGTATTGGTCCTGTGGCCAGCGGCTCAGTGAAACTGAGTCACTGGGTGTAGGTACCTATAGCTGTTGGTGGAACTGTGACTGGGGCTCCGTCGAACTCTGCTTACCAATGCTCACAACATTCGCTAGAAAGTAATTCGCATTCGGACCATTCTTACACATACTTACCGCAACCAGAACAATTCGCACCCGACCTCTTCGTGTTTGAACAGTTCGCTTTCAGAAAATTTATTCGTACAAGAATAAACACACCCAAAGGAATGAAGTAACCCGAGCATGCATATTATTTCTGTCCTGCTTTAAGGGGTTAACCCACGAAACCCAAAATCGCTTCTCCCGGAATATTCATTGGAACTCCTTATATAAGAGTGGGATTTAAGAAATTATTTTAGAAAGTCAGTTTTAGTTTGGGGAACCAATTTTTTTTCCATCGCAACATCAATACAAGGATGACCAACACTTTGCATAAACAAAAGGGGCAGTTTAATGAAAGCTTGAAACAATAGCACAGATTAAATACAACAAATCTGTGACAATAGTGTATGAATGGACCGTTTTCAAAATCGAAATAGGTTCAGGTTGATGATTTGCAAATGATGACTGTATTCTCTTAGACTACTTATTCTGTAAAAGTCATCTAAAACTAGCATTTACTCTGTATCTCTTTATAGCGTCACGAATTTTTGCGCTTGTCTTACCTTTGCTTGTTCTTATAGAAAGAAACAAGGGTGCGGAGGGAAGCAGAGCAAGATTTGCTTGAAAACACTGTTTGACAAAAATGTTCCCAGACCCGTTTCGGTCTAGGAAAGGGGCTAAAGTACTGTATTGGTGAATTTGCTTCGAGAAAGTAGGCATTCCCGCCCGAGCGATTTCAGAAAACGTTTAAGTAATTCTCGTACGATGCAGGGTACGTGCTGAAAAAAATGACAAATAAACACCATAATGCATATTTCAAAGACACATCACACAAGTTGAAAAAGTGTTGAAAAATGCCGATGTAAAAAGAGACGTAGACAAACTTACTGAACAAATTTGAATGTTTCAATATATTATTTCGAAATTTGTCGTAGGTATATAAATATAATCGCGACCAAGGGAAAACTCTGAATATTCGTTATATTTACTATTACCAGGAGTTGCACGTCAAAACAGATAGCTATTTCAAAAAACGTTAATCGAGAAAGAGGTTTATTGAAAATTATCAAATGACACTGCGTAGGTGATATCAGAACCGCCCAAATGTCTCCTCTTTAGATATAGTAATGATTACAAAAATCATTGTACTTTTGAACATCTATTATAGACGACATAAGTGCGAAAACACGAAAACAATTGGTGATCTAGGAGGCAATGTTTTATCGTGCATCTGCAGACTGGCGAAGGAAGGCATGGGGATACTTCCAAAATTAACATAGATATCCGTAAATCTTTACATCTGCCTTTTTTCGTTCAAATAATAGTGACTCCAAACCATGTATTTTATCTGTTGCGCGTGACCAAGTCGAATTTTTGCCAATATCATCTCCTTACACTGCTCCAACGACCTTCTGGTTAAAAAAAAACTACATCTTGGAAATCCTAGTCGTGGTACCTACATGTTTCATTTTACCATTGGGAGCTTTTTATAAAAAAATCGGTTTGCTATTTTGGCTTAAATTAATTTGTGTTTTATTACTTTTTGCAAAGGGAGTACCTAATCAATAAATTAATCAAGCATTACGTGTTTTTTTATAATTGAACTTTAATACGAAGCGAATAAACAATAAAATAATTTTACAGTCATAGTTATATCTTGAGATAAAAGATTATTTTGGAGACCGGCACTACTTGCGTAACACTCAAAATTGTATACCTAACGATACGGTCTGGTCTATATTAGTATTCAATGAAGGTCTTACGAAATGGTATTTTGCCAAGGTTGGTTGAAGAAAAACGGACACTGCGCACCGTGTTGTTATGCATTAGTTATAGTTTATGGTTTTTAAGAAATAAATATCTCAAATCGTAGTACTGTGCATATAAATTACAACTGACTACCTGCCATTTATCTTGGAAATCCCGTCCTTTACCATAAATTAATCTTTAATATACGTTTCCAGGATGTTGCCGCCGCCACTTTTATGGCAATGGCTACTTCGGCGCCCGAACTTTTCGTCAACGTTATTGGAACCTTCGTAACCGAATCTGATTTGGGAATTGGTACAATTGTGGGATCGTCGATGTTTAATACACTGGGGGTAGCTGCCCTGGGTGGACTAGCGGCTAAAGCGGTAAGACCTCCCCATGCGTAATGTAATAGTTTGGTAGATTTACTTTTAGCCAATTCAACTTGACTGGTGGCCAGTCTCGAGGGACTGCTTCCTGTATTTGGTGTCGATAGTCTTACTGGTTGTCATGTCATGGGATGGAAAAGTATTCTGGTACGAAGGCATGATTTTGTTTATAGTTTATTTTATATACTTTACAATCATGTTTAACAATAGTAAAGTTTCCAAATTTTGCAAGCGCATCATAAAGAAATTACAAATGAAGCTCAATTCATCTGCAGGTGAATAGAGGTACTAATCTCAGCCGTTGCTGATATATCAATTCCAGATGCCTTTAATGACAAATTCCGATTTGTGCGTGATAATTCGACGAGTATTAATCAAACACCTGCGTTGTATTTAGTAGAAGAACACGCAAAACGCTTTACGCAATTTAGCATAATAAGTGATATAAACAGCAAGGATGCATCGCTTTACAGCGTAGAAAAAACGAGTGATGAAAAGAAAACAGAAAACGAAGCTATCAACGTTTACATCGAAATCGACCCAACAAAAGTTATCTCAAGCGATGAAGGTATGACTAATGCTGTCTAAAATGTATTATTGCAAACAAGCTTTTAGGTAGCGAAAATATTAGCACTGCGAAAAAATTATTCAAAAAGTTCATGTATATCTACACATGCCCTTTAAAGCTGTTCCTGTTTTGCTTCGTTCCTGATCCGATGAAGAAGCCAAAACTCTTCCCGCTTACCTTCATCCTTTGTGTACTTATAATAGGTGCAAATTCTTATGTAATCTCATGGATGATAACCATAATCGGTAAATAGCAATATTAATTGCCACTGTTGATTACCCACGCTTTTGTAGGTAACACTTTCGGCATTTCTGACACGGTGCTCGGCTTAACTTTTTTGGCAGCAGGAGGTTGCCTGCCCGAAGCCGTTTCCATAACCATAATGTCCAGAAAAGGTAACAATTTTCGTAAATTTCAGGTGTAATGGTTTTTGATTTAAAGGTGAGGGCTCAATGGGTATATCCAACGCGTTGGGAGCGAATTCAATGAACATCCTTTTATCGTTGGGCTTGCCTTGGTTTATTAAGACGTTAATCATGGAAACCAGAAGTGATAAATTTGTGGAGATAACATCGGGAGCTATCGAATATACTATTTTAAGTCTTGTGTTGGTGGTAATCGCTTTATTTATTACATTATATTGTAACGGCTTTAAGCTACAGAAGAGGACTGGTATTATTTTAATTGTTATTTATCTAATATTTTTGAGTTGTACGTTAGCAACAGAACTAATAATGAAAAGTTCAGAAACCTGTGAATGATAGTGATAACGCTTAACCACTTTTAAATTGTGATATCATACAATTTTTATAGTATTAGGTACTGTTGACCTTACTACTATAGATTATGTTAATCTACGAACTGTGTGAATAGCTTGAAGTTTTTTTGTAAAGGAATTTACACCAAATATTAGACTTAGGAATGAAGATGTAAGACGTTGAAAGATTTGTGACTCATTTTTTAAGTTTTTGTAATAAAACGGAAATTTCACGGTTTGTTCATTTCTTGTAGGGCTCCTGCCAGCATGCGTTCAAATCAGGCAGTGCACGTCAGTTGGGTAGCAAACTGCTCGTCTGCAAGAAATATTGATGTACAATTTAAGTTCAAATTAGCGCCGATAATATAACTAGAACATAATATGTACCTACACAGATCCAGCTTCATTTATTTATTATTTATTTGTCATTAACACGTCAGGTATACGAAAAAAAAACAGTTTAAAAAAATTAATTGCACAGATGACTAACGAGTACACACAGATACACGAAAGGTATACACACACTTAAATAAATAAATATCTATAAAAATTATTGAATAGGTCACCAGGGCGTATGTAAATATTTAGTTATGTTATAAAATAAATGGCTTAATCCATTGCTCTTTAACGTTCCTTGTGAATTTAAAATAGGTATACATTCTTGGGTAGATACTACCCATACCCATCTATTATTACGTAGCGAGAGTATTGCGAGAAGCTACTTTATCAAAAACGTGGAAGTCTGAACGTCCGACCGGTACTTGTACATCCATCCATCCCATCTCACTTAAAAATGCTCCTTTGAGATGTAAACCAAGAATTTATTTGATACACAGATAGGTACGCCATGATTAGATTTGTTATTTCAGAAACACATTATCAAAACGTTATGCTGCTGAGTACAAAATGGAGATGCGGACTACGGTTGCCTCCCAACCATTGCGTTGTCAATCTCATCGAAAATATAAAGTGATACCTATTCATGTAGAAGTTAGACATAGGGATTTCCTATAGGAATTTCGTATGTCTACTTTTACATGATATAAAGTCTCCTGAAAGACGCCTAATTTTATGCAACCAAAGTAACTACCTACAACAAAAATGAGGATCAGCCTGTCATATTAATTAATTTGAATATTATCGCTTTGACTTCCCTATTCTAATTTTGGTTAGTGTGCGATGTATTCAAGTAAAGAAAAAGTTGATAGTTCCAATTGGTATAGTGCCGATAACAGTTAAAGGAGCTTAAGAGATTTATTTTCTGTGAAGCTACAGCAACAATAATCAAATTAATAATTAATATAACAGCCAGATCTTTATTTGTTTCAAGAAGTTATTTTAGTTGCATAAAATTAGGCGTTTTTCAGGAGACTTTTTAACATGTAAAAGTAGACATAGGAAATTCCTATAGGAAATCCCTATGTCTACTTCTAAATGAATATCACTGTATATGGGAATTTTCAAACAACAGGCCGTTGGTGCAGTTACACCTGATATGTGGAAAGACTTGTTATCAAAAGGGCTGGTGAACGGCGCCTCTGGTGCTTTCATGGAGTAATCCCGAAGGATGCGTCTTCGGTAAAAATACTATGATTCGAATTTACCAGGACGAAAACAGGAAGATCAGCGAACAAGTGAGGCAAAAGTTTAACGCCCTTGCGACATTATCCAATCAGCTAGAACGATGCACGTTGATGTTTTTAGAAAAATATGATGATGAATACTGCTACATAATTTGAAATATTTTGTAGATGTTTTTTGCTTTTGTTGTCTTTGTTAATTTAGTTCGTGTATCTGTGTGGGCTATGTCAGGGTTCTTGTCCCAAGAAGGTTTCTCTGACCTCGCCTGGTTGTGTGCATAATATATTTTATATGTTCTCGTGTTTTCTTAAGCCCAAAGTTATGAGTTTTTATGCAATTTCTTTTCCCTTTTGTGTATAAAAAGAACCATCAGTTTTAACACCGACTGCTATCCAGATTAGAAAGTGTCGTTTTGACATGAAAGTAACGGTGGCGCTGCTTGTTAGTACCTATGGGGTATTTTTATTCAATGGTGTATTATTACCCCACCCCACCTTTAAACCCAAATCTGAGGGGTGTTACTTATACGTAAAAAGTAAGACTTTTTCCTTTAATTCGATCGATACGTAGTTTTCGTTACTAGCAAACACAATAACATCTTCTAAACAAACTTATCTAAAAAATTACGTAAGTAATAAAGTTTTCGCCTCAATCCATATTTTAATCAATGGAGGCGTAATTGTCTAACGTTATCTATCACATTTTTTTATGAATACAAAACATATCCCATAAAATATCCTTCTAAGCGTATAAGCCGTCATCAAAGTACCTTAATATATTAATTGATGGTAATCACAATACTTAAGGTGTTCAAGATATTTCGGAGATCATTCTAAATTTCAGGTTTTATTAACATAGAACTTTATTTTGTAAGTGTACTCATGCAGATGATTTTCCATTTTCTGTCCTTTTTGATCGCGTCATTGGTTAAATTGTTATGCAACCAAACATGCTTCAAAGAAAATAATTAAAAGTGTGTACGCCACTGTTTTAAAGTATGCGCAATGCGTCTTGAGCCTGTAGCCACAGCCATTAAATTCCAATCTCAATATAACCTCTAAAATCTAAAGTTATTTTGGCGCTTTTATTTCATAATATACATACAAGCTTTAACTATTCACGTATTTTTTTTATACTGCATATTTGTTGATCGATGTAAATATGTCTCAAGTAAGTATTAAATTTACCCTCGTTTGTATCATATTGGAAATGTTTTTTAGGACATAAGATCATTTTTCAAAGCGCTACCATCAAACAAATCCAATTCCACCACTTCTAGTACCACCGTTAGTAAAAATAAACGTCCTGTAATAACTGAATCAAGTGACGAAGATATTGTACCCGTTACCCCAAAACCAGTTAAAGTATCAAAAACTACCAAGAAACGGAAACTACAACAACTGAGCTCAGAATCTGATAGTGAAAAGAATGTCTCCACAAAAAAGAAAAATAGCCCCCAATCGAAGAGCACAAAAAACAAACTGAAATCTGTCGATATTTCTACTACATTCAGCAGTACCCCTATTAAACAGACACCTGTGATTGAAAGACCTGTGCAGGAGAAACCGCCAGAGGAAAAGAAGACTGTAAAGCGTAAGAAAAAAGATAAAGCGAACAGCAAAACTAGCACTGAAGTTGGCATACATAATGACAAAAATTTCGAACAGTCCTTGTTAGATTTGGATGACGATTTCTTTACCGATCTGGATGAATTGGATAAAACCGCCAATGAGATCTTGAAAAATAGTGTCACCGAAACACCTCAAGATAATAAAACCCAAGAAAAGCCGATAGAAAAACCTAGTGGTATGTCATCTTACTTTTTACTTGTCTATTTCTTAACCTGATTCTTTTTAGAACCAACACCCAAGCGCCAGAAAAGTGAGGAGGAACATCACGACGGCGATCCAGATCAAGAAAGACACGAAAGAAAGAGACAGTCGTATGCTTTGTATCAGAAGTATCTCAATCGCTCAGGACCGGCCCATCATGGAAGCAAAGAGTTGCCTAAGGTGTCGTTCTGTTAGTGTCAATAGAATCAGTATGAATTGTGGTTTTTTTAGGGAACACCAACTTGCCTCAGCGGTCTCTGCTTTCTCCGAACAGGTGTTTTAGATTCTCTAGAGAATGAAGAGTTTGAGACTTTGATTAAAGATCATGGTGGCAGAGTGGTGCACGGGGTTTCGAGTAAGTTCATTGTTCAAAGAGAACTAAATGCAAAGAGAAGGCTATACAATTATCTCGACAAATATGTTTAATTTTTTTTAATTTATGTCACCAACACTAGGGTTTTTAGTGTCTATCAATAGTACCACCAAAGTATGTGTAGGTTTCTGCAGCTATGTTCACAGGGTATATCAAAATTATTGTGTATTTCATTCGCTAAACTGAAATAGTAAATATAAAGTTAGTTTTGAGACTCTTTTAAAACCCTTAACAAATATGGTCTCAAATGCATATTGTCATATGCGAATGAAAATAGGGTCTAATGTAGAAATTTAAAAAAAAGATGAAATAATAATATGTTACATTCATCAAATAACCATTTTCTTTTATACAAAAAAACGCACCTAAAATTGCAAAAAATTCCTTAAGCCGCTTGTGAGCAAGAGGCGAAGAGTGCACTTTCAAATTTGTTTTTTTGATTTTAATAGCCCTTATGGACATGTCATGCCTTAACGAGTATACAAACATGAAATAATTTTTAATTTCTGATCAAATGACACCAATACCAAGTCTGTAAGTGGCGTAGTTCCGAAGCCTTTGTGACTCAGACAGGCAGGCATCAAGAGCGCAAAAGTTCACTTTTTATTTTTTGAAGGCGAGAGTGCACTATCAAGTGTTGCAAATTTAGCTCAAAATGTTGTGACCACCTACTTTACCAAAAACTTCAAGAAGTGCAGTCGCTCTTTTTCCAAGGGGTGGTTTAGGGGTAGAGAGTGTTCGCTAAACAACTAAATTGAAAGAATGTGTACGATATTCCTTGTAGCGATGGAAATAGGACCTTGTTTTTGTTTTATCTTTTGGTTCTAAATTGTCGAAATAGGTGTCATTTTTGACATGGTCAACATTATTAATGTAATTTGGTAAACTTAATGTTTTCAAATTAATTAATTGGAGTCTCTTTCATCTTGGGAGATACCGCCGTATATTACTCATCCCTTTTCGTTTGTCCCCTCTCAAACATTGGCCAGGTAAGGCCCTTCACAAATGCTTTTATTTCATGGCCACCTTATTTTTTGTGTAAATTTTAGTTTATGTTAATTTTAGGGGGGCAACTATGTAAATTTGATACGTGCATTTTCTTAGAATGAAAATCTCTTTCAAAAATAAAATAAAAACGCAGGTCTGTATTTAAAGCAGTGTGCGAAATTCTTGACAAAACAGCTTCCTAGCTCAAACCAAAAATCTCACTTTTAGAAGAGTCATCAAACAATGGTAAGTATATGGAAAAAACGTTTCTCACAAAAGTTTATAATTTTCAGATATAGAATACCAATATTCAATAAAAAGTATAAAGTTCTATTTGAAAAAAATACTTGACCCTTAAGAGACGTTTATGTGAAAATGCATAGCATCATTAAATGACCCCCTCCATAGGAAGAATAATTTATATAAATCATTTTTTTATATTCCCCCTAGTTTCCTCAATAATCAACTGTCTCAAGATAAGTGGGACACCCTGTATATAAATTAATTAAGTAATATTGTATGAAATATAAGATTATGGAACTGATAGTCATAACTCACAAGAAATGACTCACCCTCGGCTACACCCCAATTTGTCTTGCTTATGCAAGTCCTCTTAAACCCCAATAAATCATCGCCTGAAGCTGATATCTTTTGTAGGCTTCAAAACTATTCTATATACTGGAACTACTTGTGGCTATTGAACTTGCAAAAGTAAAACCAAAACACCAATAAACCTCAATAATATATTAAAACCTCGAACGCGTTTCGACAGCAAGGCTGTCATCATCAGCAAACAACAAGCTGTTGTATATAACCTGTATTCATTTTATACATACAGACGGAACAAATTTTTATTTTTTAAAAGTTGCCTAAAATGATTTAAAACATCGACATTTTATGAAATCAAAAAACGATGATCGCACTAGC
Organism: Photinus pyralis; assembly: GCF_008802855.1. Taxonomy (NCBI): domain Eukaryota; kingdom Metazoa; phylum Arthropoda; class Insecta; order Coleoptera; family Lampyridae; genus Photinus; species Photinus pyralis. Next base: position 18,296,321 of record NW_022170596.1, read on the forward strand.
CACCTATCTCGAGCTAGGAAGCTAAAAGTAAAGGGGATGATGTCTACAAAAAAAGGAAACCTCTAATTATGCCAGCCTATATGAGAGAAAGAGTAAAGTAGCAATGAGAAAGTGTTTTTTAAAATATCTTCCGAAAAAATCAGAAAAATCACCGAAAGTATCCGGAATTCCTTCTCTCTTCATTTGCCCGAAAATGCGTAACTTTGCATCCGTTTCGTATCTCTTACGATTTTTGAGATCCCAGTGGCCACACTTGAATTTGGGGCACCCTGTGCAGTACAGTCTCACTAATCCTACGTGTCCAGTATTATTTCCCTGTACCACTGCTCTCCACCTGCGTTTCTAATGAGATCGGTGGTTAAATAAATAAAGAAGTAAAGTAATGCACGAAGTGAATGGTACAGTTGCAATTAATGATAAAAAGAAATTTAATTTAACATGGCGAAAGGCAACATGACAGTTTTGAATATCTGTTATTTATTTACTATCACCCTCATAGCAGCACATTAACATTCGAAATCATTAAGGGCTGATTATTTGAATTTTGCATCAACACTTTCATTTTAGAGAAAGTGAGTTACATTGTGGTTGGTGAGGATCCTGGACCAGCAAAACTGGAGAAGGCTAAAACTTACGGAATTAAACAATTGTCTGAAGATGAATTACTTGACTTAATTAGAACAAAATCCGGTCAAAAACCTTCTTCGAATGACAATACGAATTTAGAGCAAATTTCTGCGGAAAGTGCAGAACTTATTCATAACAACAAAAAAACAACAACAAAGGAAGATACAGAATCCTCAAACACATCACAGAAGTTAGTGAATGGTAAGCACAACGCAACACCATCTAGGAACAAGAGTAAAGATGTAGAACCCATGCCCAAACCTGAAAAGAAATCAGAAACTACCAAAAAACCTAATATTATTGTAATAAAACCAGAACCTAAACCTGCACAAATCCATGAAATCCCAAATGATAGTGTACCATGGACTGAAAAATATAAACCGAGGTCCATAAAGTCTATTATTGGCCAACAAACTGAGAAAAGCAACATGAATCGCTTAATTCACTGGTTACAAAATTGGTACAAAAATCATGGAAGTAAAAACAAACCGAAGCTTATAAAGCCAAGTCCTTGGGCTAAAAGTGACGATGGTGCTTACTTCAAAGCAGCACTTTTGAGCGGCCCGCCCGGAATTGGTACTGTACAAGCAATTGATATCGCAACCCTATTAACTTTTACACCCTCTAGGAAAAACAACAACCGCCACATTAGTAGCGAAAGAATTGGGATTCGATGTGGTGGAGTTTAATGCGTCAGATACGCGTAATAAACGGCTACTCCATGAAGAGGTTTCCCAACTGTTGAGCACCAAATCATTAGCGGGATACTTTACAAGTAAGTTTTTCATAATTTCTGAAACTAAATCTGAATAAAATTAATTACGCGAGTTAGACATTTATAAAATATCGTTTACCTTGTGCTTGTTAAAAGGTGGGTCGGCCCCGACAAGCAAACATGTACTTCTAATGGATGAAGTGGATGGCATGGCTGGGAATGAAGATCGAGGTGGAGTACAGGAGTTAATCTCCCTGATTAAGAATTCCAACATTCCTGTGATCTGTATGTGTAATGACAGAAATCATCCGAAAATACGATCTTTAAGTAATTACTGTTTTGATTTACGATTCTCCAGGCCACGAATGGAACAAATAAAGGTAGACTTCTAGCTTGTGTGTGCATTTTCGTGTTTGTCAATCAATATAATTAGTGAGATGAAATTACACAAAATCTAGTTTCAGAAATTCATAAATTTACATTACCTACTCATAGTCTCTCTTTGTATGTAAATCGAGATTGTTTATATTGTAGGGAGCAATGATGAGTGTTTGTTTTAAAGAAGGAGTCAAAATCAGCTCAGATGCGCTCTCTGAAATAATCACATCCTCCGGAATGGATGTACGTCAAATACTAACCCATTTGTCATTATGGAGCGCGGACAAGAGTACAGACTCAGATATTAAAGCACCTAAAAAGGATTCGCCCTTAGGCCCATGGGAAGTTTGTCGACTGGTCTTCTCAGCGGAAAATCATAAAACGAACACAATTGTCGATCGAGAAAAACTATTTTATTACGATTACAGTATAGCTCCTTTATTTGTCCAAGAGAACTATTTAAAAGTATTACCGCACGCACCAAAGTATGTACATTGACTAAATTTGTAACCGCATAATAAGAAGTACTTTTCAGAAGTGAACATCTGCAACGGTTTTCGGCTGCTGCCGATTGTATCAGTATGGGAGATTTAGTTGACACAGGAATAAGAAGAACCAACAATTGGTCCCTGTTAAACATGGAGGCGATGTGCTTATCTGTGCTTCCAGGTTCCTATCTTAGCGGACACGTTAATGCCCAAATTGATTTTCCTAGTTGGCTGGGTAAAAATTCGAAACGGAATAAATTTGTGCGTTTACTCGGAGAATTACAGGCCCATATGCGAACAAGGTGCGAAGTTCATTTACTGATAATAGATTAAACATTCTCTTGCAGTATATCAGCTAATCGAACTGAAGTGAATTTGGATTACCTTTCGACACTACGCATGAGTCTTGTGAATCCTTTAATTAAAAAAGGGGGCGAGGGCGTTCCCGACTCGCTCAATGTTATGCACAATTACAATCTGTTACGAGAAGATTTAGACAGTATTCTTGAATTAGCGCAGTGGCCTAAACAAAAGGATCCCATGAATATGGTGGATTCAAAGGTATTCACGTGCATATAACGACTAATCTAACCAAAATGTCTGTGTAGGTAAAGGCAGCTTTCACACGTGCGTACAACAAATCCAGTGCCATGCTACCATACGCTGTGCAAACAGCCGTATCAAAAAAGAGAGGCGCTACCAGTAACGAAGAGGAATACGGTCTTGGTGAAGAAGAAGAAGAGGAGGAGGTTGAAGACGATAAGGATATTAATCAAGATGCGATGATTAAGGTAACATTGACGGTCATTATATAAGCGTAATCCTTTTGATTAGGCGAAGAAGACAACTGCTAAAGCTAAAAAGAAAGATGAACCATCGACTAGCGGTGCTAAGGGGGCGGCAAAAACTTCGAAAGCAAGTACAGCAAAGAAAGCGAAGAAATGATCTTTTTACAGAGAATGTTTTTTTTTTGGTTAATTATTATGTACGCTTAGTGTTATTACATTTTTTTTACACAGCATTGTAATTATATGAAGGAATCTAGAAACAAAAAATTTGATTGGTTCTGTAATGTACCCTTAGACCATATAGTACATGGATTGCTAATTGTAACTAAAATATGGTCAAGGACATCGCCTGGGTATGTGAGTTTCAGGGTAAACGAGTCTGTCCAAAGTTGTCCGATTAGATACGATTTGAGACTGTCAACCTATAAATTAACAAACGTCAATGAAATAATCGCCTAGATATGCAAAAAAAGCAATCCTATTCTTTTTTGTGGCCGTATTGAAGATAATCAAGAGTATTTAAAGCTTCCCGTACTACGCGGTTACTATAAAAGCTACTCTTTAGGCGATCCGAGTGGTGTTTACACGTCTTGAGTTTACCCTGAGATACACATACCCACGACTACACTGCCCTCTATCCGTGACCACCCATTTTGTATTGAAAGCATAAGGCTAATAGCAGTCCATGTACTATATGGTCTAAGGATGTACCGTACTGGAAGATTGCAGTTATGGCAACCTTTCGTCTTTGACAGGATTTGTTGACATTTCAATTTGATTTTATACAAAGCACTAAAACGAAAAATCCCGTTATTTTGACGATTTCTGTATACAGGCAAACTAGACCAGTTGTGAAAGGAGTGGCACCTTGCAAAATTTTATTTTTTTACATGTCAAAGGGTGGTATGGACGTGGTGAATAAGTTTGCAAACTGGGAAGCCCCGGGGCTTGTGAGGGGGAATGGCATGTTGATCACTCACTTGATCATCACAGAGTTTGATTTTGAACACGCGAACTATAGAACGCTCTATGGTAAAGTTTGTCCAAATTTAGGCCAAATTTTAAAAAATTAATAAAAACTAGGTCATCTGCTTTGTCCTAGTCAAACCAAAAGACGTGAGGCAATGGAAATATTTTATGTGAAGCGGGCCCACTTCTATTCGTATCATTTACTAGAAAAAATTTCACTTTCATCAAGGAGATGTATCAATTACCTATAGCTATTTTATGGATGTGTTGAATAGGATACAACCAGAGGAGCTGAATCTCAAGTTCGAACTCGGCTCAACAGAAGCAGGTCCAGTAGTAGAACAGTCTCGTCTAAAATCTCATCTAAAAATAGATACTCCAAAAATGTACAAATGTTTCACAATCTGGGTAATCTTTTTAAATGTTTCTTCATCACTTATTTCGTTCAATGTAAAAGCATCTTCATATTATATAGCTTTACAGAGATTCTCAAGGGGTTTTTAAAGAAAATGTAGACATCTCTATAAATATTTTTTAATTCCTGAAAGATTATGTTTATACGAAAAATGATCATGATGAACTTGAATACTGTTGAAACGTAAATCTCATTGTGCTAAAAAACATTTAAATTTGTGGATCGAATGGTACTGGGACAATGTGACGCAAATGAATGATAGAAAAAACTTAAAAATTAATTAAATGTATGTTTTTCTTATTATTGATAGACTATCGATGGACGATGGATCTGAAACGAGGCATTTTTTTGTGGGGTCATACTGGGCTACAAGTTGGATCTTAAAAGCGTCATCTGACGTTAGTAAGTGAATTACTGTATAACGCGTTCAATTTGGCAACGTCGTGTTTGTTAGCGGCAGCTAAAGTTTTCTGTAGTAAACTGGTTTTCCACCAGACTTAAATCACAAATGGAAAATGGATTGTTGACTTTTATTAACGTTTATTATTATTTAGACAATTTACATGTTAAAAAAACCAAATTAAAATGATTAACAAAGAAACACAATTAATTATGCAAAAGATATGTAGGTCATGTATGTGCGAAGGCACGGACATGAAAAGTGTGTTCGAAGCTAAAGCAGCAGAGGAAGGGCAAATTTTACTGGCTGATATGTTAATGGCCTGTACTTCGATACAAGTAATAAATTTGCAGTAAATTTCGACACCTTTTTCGAAAATTAATGTTGCAGATAACTACGGATGATGGTTTACCGGTACAGCTTTGTGTTTCTTGCGAAACAAAGCTCGACTGCGCATTCGAATTTAAACAACAATGCCAAAAGACGGATGTAAAGTTAAGGGGATTAACAAATCAGGGCTCTCCAAACCGATGTGTAAAGGAGGAATCCTTGGATATTGTCGTTCAACCTGACCTAGGCGATAGCTTCATTGATCGTTCTGTTGATTCGGACTGCAGTGAGGCGCCTAACCCAAAACTCCACCCTATGCATGACTTATTTACTTGTTCGTATTGTCAGAAAGTTTTACGCACAAAAAAAGGATTAAAAATACATCAGCGGCGACATACAGGTGAGAAAATGCGTTCGTGTCATTTGTGCCAAGCGAAATTCACAAGAACCAACCACCTACGAAGACATTTAGAAACGCACAATAAATCTAACAAAAGTTCGTCTCACGTTTGTGTAGAATGTGGCGCTGCTTTTAGTAAAGCCATCCAGTTGTCAAAGCATAAGAAAGAACATCAAGTAAACAGTAATGATAACGAAAAGGAGGAATGTGAATCTCCTAATGCCGATGACGCCGAAGATGCAAATTGGACGGGCTGGCAAACAACCGAGGTCTTTGCTCTGTTAACAGTCGACTTTTCATCCTTAATTTCATTTTCAGGATAACACTGCGACTGAGAGAAGTAAACATAGTGAGAAGTTAATGGAGAAAAAGGTTCACATTTGCGCAGACTTGTGAGAGGTTTAATTAAATGTTTCTAGGTAATGGAATGTGAATTTTGTGATCGTAAGTTTAAGTATAAGAAGAGCTTTATACATCATCTGCAGATGGAACACGGCATGACCGATGCGAATGACGTGAGCAATAGCCTGTCTAATGCCACCGAATCCAAGCTTGATAGCGAGACACGTGAATTTGAGGGTTAGTATTCTGATTTGTGTCATTTGTGCGAGATCCTTTGAGTACTGAATCTCGAAAATCATTTTATGTTATAGCAGATATTAAATTGATATTTAAATAGGTTTGAATGAGTAGTCTCTCTCTCTCAAGGGTCAGTGATCACTTTAACCGCAAGGGTAGATAAAGTGAAACAGATGATTATGCATTCTAATGACATCTGTCATTCTTATTTCAAATGGGACGCGGAGCACGAAATAAAAATTTATTCAAGTTAATTCACGCATGCCCAAACCCAATTTTAGCACTATTGCGATCACAGATTTTGCTCAAATTTTGGATATGTATACAGGTGTGATCAACAAATACTACTAAACACCAAGTTTTTAAGTGCAATAATTTTAGATAAATAATATTTCTTTTGAGACCAGCAGTGTCTTACATTTTGTTTCCAAACAGTTTCAGATCCAACCGAATTAAAGGACATAACAAATCCTGAAGTTTCCGATGATGGTATTACTGATACGGAATTTTTGAAACCGAAAGAAAATCGAAAACTTCATACGTGTCATGTATGCGAGGCAAAATTCTCGCGCACCAATCACTTAACCAGGCATATGACTTTACATAGAGCGGTACTTACGGAACAGTGTAATCGGTGCGAGAAAGCATTCGCCACTTCGGAACATTTAGCAAAACATCTTCAAGAAAATCACATCGACAAACCTTACATTTGCACAGTTTGCAATAAACAATTTTCTAGAGGGGAACATCTCATTCGGCATCTTAAAATACACGATCCTACGGACGGATCGGAGGCAAATCATACGTGCTCAATATGTAATAAGTCGTTTTCTAGGTAATTGCAATTCTATTTACCATCCGTACTATTCGCCAACTGTTTTTTTTTTAGATCTGACCTGTTGGCAAGACATACTAAAGTCCATTTAAAACAAGACAAAAGGCATATTTGTGGAGAGTGTGGAAAAGCATTTAACCGTTTAGATAACCTGAAAACCCATCAACGAATTCATACCGGAATCAAAGATTCCAAGTTGCATCTCTGTATTTATTGTGGGAAGGAATTTAACAACTCGAGCAATATGGTAAGTATGTACAGGGTGTTCCATTACTAATGGTCACAGGCCATATCTCTGGAACCGTTAATTGCACAGCTTCGGGAAAAAAATGCAGCCAAGAGAAATCGCTGGAAATCATTTTAAAGTTTCTAGCTTCGCCATAAGAGGGCGTATGATTCATGGTTAAGTTAAAGTCACTAAATTTAGAAAGTACCGCAATCATCCGCCATTTTTGGGCAAATTTGCTGCCAACTTAAAAAATTGACAATTAAAATCTTAATAGCTGGAATTTTTTATAACCTAACTTCATAGTACTGTCATATTTTATAATAGTTATTTACGTTATAAGTCCGGTAGGTTACTTGTAACAGTACGAGTTAGACATTATGGACGAGGCGACGTCAGGAGCCGAGTCAAGAATGTCTTAAACGAGTACTGTTACAAGTACTACCGGAGTATATCGTAACGTATTTTATTTCATACTGTAAGTCTGTTTTGTATCATTATTTTATTTCAAAGATTACAAAATTTCATCATATTGTAAAAATCGCATTACCTTGTTTCTGTGGCAACGGCCGTTGCTATAGTTTGTAGTTTGTTGACAATTGAATTTTTTTCACTGAAAAATTGACGTTATAAACGTTGTGGGATGTTCCACTGTTCCCGATACAATCCTGTCGAAATCTCATGAAGCAACCGAAAAGTTGGTTCCTAAGAAGTCGGCCGCAAGGTATGAAAAAGAGTACTAAGTGTTTTGCCAATTGAGGAACGAACATGGGGCGAAACAAGTAGAGGAAAAAGTCATGTTAGCATACTTTTTGGACGCAGTAAGTTTTTGAATTGAGATTTTTTGCCTGGGTTTCGGTGTTAAAGCGTCATGGAGCATGGAAAAGCTCATCGACGGCAGAAAAATACATCGAAGGCTCGGTAGAAGGAAAAGTTAAGATTGCTCGTATGATACAACTGATACAAGGCGGCGAAAATTTCATTGGAGTTCTACAGCAGAAGGAATCAAACATTACTAACTCGACATCCAGTAATAACCCAGGCGTAGTCTTGAGGGCAATACAAATTGTTTCATTACAATCAATGTTAATATTTGAAATAAAGAATTACAGCCAAATTTATGTTGGGGTTTTTAATTAATTGTGTGAAGATGTCAAATTTGATGTATACAAATAACAGTCCGGTAAGTGTTGCTTAGCGACACTTACCGGCTCTGATGCTGTAATAACTCACCTACCGGACTCAAAATGATAGTGTAATCGAACATCTACCGGACAGTATGAAATAAAAATATATCCAGATATCTCTAAACAGGTGGAACAATCCCTAACATTAAAGTTACTAGAATCTGGTAACTTCCGCCATTTTTGGGCAAAAATCATGCGTTCTCTCTCTAACACACGAGCCCAATGGATTGCGGTAATTTCTATATTTAGTGACTTTAGGTTAAGTAGAAAAATGACTCTTTTCCTAAAACACACCCAACAAACATGCATAAAAAATACATGCATAGCAATCTAGTTTCAATTTTGGATCATTTTGATGCAGCACATATTGCTCTAGCTCATAAAATATGAGGGGTAGAGGAAGGGGAACAGCAAAGTTTATGTTAGTGTCACATCGCACCCTCTAACCCTCATCACATTTACTAAACAAGACCTATTGAAAATCTGTTAACCTAAACTGAAGAACCATTCAATTCCTTAAAGAGATGTTACCCTTCCCACACTCCTCATATTTTATGAGCTAGAGATACAAGATTGCTATGCATGTTTGTTGGGTATATTTTAGAAAAAATCATTTTTCTACTTAACTATGTATCGTACGCCAGCTAGCGGCGAAGCTGGAAACTTTCCAGCGATTTCCCTTGGCCCTTTTTGTTATTAAAATTTTTTCTGTGCAATCAATGGTTCCATAGGTATGGCTTGTGACCATTATTAATGGGACACCCTGTACAGTACACATTTTTATTTCTTTTCTTGCAAGGTTTAGGAAATGTAGGCTACATCCAATTAGTTATTCTATAGTGTGAGGAAGGAGGTGGCTTATCCAGTAAACCCCATTTTTATACTTTAGTCCGCAAGCTTAGTGAGGTGTATCACTTTAGTAAACGGAGTTTGTCATTAGTGTCTTCATTTTTGTCTAATAGGTATCAATGTGTCCTCTTTAACAATGCAGTATCTAACAAATTACACATCAAATACGGCGTACCGCAAGGCTCTATCCTTGGACCCTTGCTGTTTTTAATTTATGTTAACGATCTACCATCCCATTTGCCACCGCAGACGCAATGTATTTTGTACGCAGATGACGCTACACTAATATCGAGTAGTATGTGTTATGATTCGGCTTATGCCAACATTCAAGACGGCATCAAACTTATTTCTCGATGGTGCACTGATAATACTTTGAAACTAAATCCTGCTAAGACTACTATCTTGCCTTTATCTTTAAGAAAAGATAATATCGTCTCTAATGGTGCTCATTTCACATTTCTGGGTTGTGTGATTGACAGCAAATTAGACTTCAAATATCACTGCGATAATTTGTCCAAAAAATTGAACACGTCGATATTTTTACTTACTCGGTTGCGCAACTGCACATCTTTAAATACCATTAAAGCAGCATATTTTGGTTTTGTGCATAGTTCTCTCTCATATGCCATCCTCGCTTGGGGACACAGTTCTCATTGGCAATGCTTGTTCAAACTACAACGTAGAGCTGTTCGTGTTCTGGCATCTTTAGGTTATAGAGACGATTGTCGTCAAGCATTTATCGATCTCAGAATCTTAACACTTCCTTGTATTTATATTCTTGAAGCCCTGTGCTATGCTAAACGAAATATATCTCTTTACACACAACAAATTGACGTACATACTCATCACACAAGAAAAAAAAACAATATCCGTACTGATCTATGCAGACTCAAAATCACAAGAAGGAGTACAGTACCAATGCAAACATTTATACAACTGCCTTCCCTTAGATATAAGGATTTTAGACTACCCCATATTTAAGAGACGCATAAAAAATTTTCTTCTATGTAACGCATTTTATTCTTTTAACGAGTTTGTGGCTAGTGGTAGATTATGTAATTAGTTAGCGTTTTTATTGCGATTTTACTGTTTTTACCTGTCTGTTTTTAGTTTGTTTGTTATATTGTTTGTTATATACTATTATTTTTAATGTTTAATGTAATTTCCCGTTTCTTTTGACGAGTGTAAGTGTAATTCACCTTCTCACAATTAAATATTATTATTATGGTCGGTGTATCTTGTGAGAACTCAGGTCTAGCCTGGTTAACTAATCGCACGGATTAAAATCAAGTAACGATTAGTGTCTGTGTCTGGTGAAGTTATGTAGGGTCCTAAAAAAAATAAAAGAAATAAATAAATAAAATAAAAATTCACACCCTCACATTGAAAATCTAGAGATAGTATGTATTTCATACTTACCAACATAGCTATTGATGGGCACAATTATTATTATTATTATTATTCATCGAGACATGGATTTTTTTTTTGAGCTGTCAGTTGTACAATTTGATTTTTTGTCTGTTGTGTTAGCATGGTCTGCAAAACCAATTACGTTTTTTAGCTCAAGGAATATTTCAGTTGTTGAATTAATGTCCAATATTTTACGCAAATTGTTATTATTATTTCATTTGTTATCCAGTTTTTCACTTGTTCAAATCGTTCTATTGCTTTTGATTGATATATGGTGAGTTACAGGTAAATTGTTTGCTGAACAGGGACACATTGATTGCTTATGTATTGTATACAGGGTGAAAATTTTGTCTGTCCGGATCTCGGTCTGGATCCACTTGTGCAGTTTTGAACTACTTTTAGGCTTTTAGGGGAATTGTCCTAGAATTCTGCAGTTTCTTGCAATAAGTAGCCTATACCTTGAAGGTTGCCTGACGATCATCAATTTTGCTTTCTGAAGCCCCCCTCCCGTGAATTATTTCCTGAGATTGTTGTTTTCGAAAGTAAAGCGCGCGTAACTTTTTTACATGGGACAACCAATTAGGTCTCAGATCAGATTTTGCATATGCATGCCTTTATGGTGTCAAGTAAGTCTTTTGAAAATAAGAGTATTCCATCAACACAAAAAACTGAACTTAACGACGGCATGTAACAGCTAGCCCCCCCCCCTACTTTAAACGCGTGGGCGTTATTCTTCTGTTTGTGTACAAATAAGCCGGGAAAACAAACTCTTTGGGTCACCCCATTTTTTTTAGAATTTAGCTTCAATTTCTAATTTTATAATTTTGTGTAATATAGATTGTACACATGCGTAGACACACTGGGGAGAGACCATACAAGTGTACCATTTGCAGCAAGGGATTTCCGAGATCACACGACTTGAAATGTCACGAACGCACCCACTCCGGAGAAAAACCATATTTATGCACATTATGCGGTAAATCGTTTAATAAAAGCAACAAACTGGTAAGCTTGGACCAATTAATAGGTGCAATTGTTGCTATGGTTTATTTATAGTTACGTCATACTAGAGTTCACACGGGGGAGCGACCTTACGTTTGTAATCTCTGCGGTAGAGCGTTTACGCAATCAAACGATTTAGCTCTTCACATGCGCAGGCATACGGGTTCGCGTCCCTACGCCTGCGGCGTCTGTCCCTCTCGTTTCATACAGTCCGGCCAATTAAAAGCTCATCGTAGATCGACCGGGCATTGGATGGAAACGCAGCCAGATCTGAAAGGCGGTCACAGAGTTGAGCCGGTAACTCCGATTACTAACCCTGCACCGATCAAGTTTAAAACGCACGGAATTTACTTCCCAAAGGAAGGTGAGGAGGCAAAACTGAAGGAACCGAAAATTTTGAATCATACCGTCGGCATTATGGGAAATATTAACATTCAGAATAATGTTCAAATTCATTCTCAACCGATTATCCTCGATAGTGCGAAACTAATTCAACAATGCAGCAACGGGACATTTGTTGGTTTCACATCCGTAATTAACGCTTCTCCACAAGTGGTCACCGAAAGTGGCGAAGAAAAGTTTAAAACTGAAAGTGCCGAGTTTACCATCACCGGTATTGAGTGTGAAGAAAACCTTAGTACAGATCAGAAAATGGAGACAGTTGACGAAAACGGAATTACATACACAGCAATTGCGGCGTCGGCGTCAACGTTTACTAATGGTGAGCATTATACTTACCAAAGTTACTGATAAACAAACTTAGGTTAATTTTCGTCGTCCATTTTGGCAGTTTAATTAGATATTATTATAGGAACTCTATAAATGGTTAGCAAATTTTGTAAGAAAGCTCTTTTGACCCATCTTATTGTTCAATAAAAGCATGTTAGAGGTTGCATGTAATTAAATCAAGTTACAAATAAAGATTTGATGATTTTATCTACTTGCTAATGACCTGTAAATTTGCATTATTTGCTAGGCGTGGAGATTAATACCTTAAAATTAATTTATTAAAGGGTGTCATACTTAATATGTTTTTAATTATGTATAAATGTGTAAATATTTGCATATAGATGTAGTGTTGTGTGTAAAACAAGTTTATGAGAGATTGTGTACATTTATGATTTTAACTAGATATTACAGTACTACTTCATGTCATGTGTTACATGTAGTAGTTAGCCTCAAATTAGAATAATTATGTTGTACTAATTTTGAGCTTCACTTTCATACCAAATTTCTGTTCAAAGAAACTATTGTATTTTAAATTGGTAGGTATATTATAAACTGTAAATAATTTGATAATTTTGAATAAATTACGCTGTAATTGTGGGCGTAAGTCATTTTTTTGACTAGTTGTCAATAGGAAATAGTTATTTATGGTATAAGTGTGTTAAATTACAAATAAGTCACGCGAGAAAAAAGTAAGCCCACGAGGCCGTCAGGCCGAGTGGGGTTATTTTCTCAAGTGACTTATTTGTAATTAACACACGTGCACCATACAAAACTTTATCCAACACCTCCTCAAGCTGGTTTAAAACGTGGAAATCTTAAAAACTGCGTGTTCCGCGAAAAGCTAGAGTGCATGGAATACAAAAGCAATAATTCGTTGCTATGGGGAATAATAAACAACAAAAAATTTAGTCAGAAAATTTATATGGATTTACTTATGGTTCCTGTACTTTATCTTGCTAGTGAGTTATTTTACGTCCATAACTCATTAGTGGGTTATTATATTATACCTTACTCGTTTAATTTCGTCATGATAATGACTGGATAACATAGAGGTGTTGGATAAATACAATTTTAGTGTATAATGAAGTAGGAAATACATAAACATTGAAGGTAGAGTAGATTTCACTTAAAACACAGATTCTTTGGTACAACAACCATTTGGTTGTTATTCCTCCTAAAATAGCCTCATGTGCTGCTACATTGTGTTTGTTTACAGAAACCATGCAATAGGGAATATGCATGTAATTTTTTTTATCACTTTTTTACATCGTTCTAACATAGTAAAAAGAGTAAACACTGTTAGAACAATTCAATTTAACTTGTAAAATAATATTTAAAACGTTGACTTTATTCGATGTGTTTAAACGCCGCCACATTTTCAGCGAGCCTTGGATGACGTCACGCACGAGCCACGACCAGAATTTATTTACTTTTAGTGTTGATTTATTTAAACAGATTTTCAGTTGTAATAGCTATTCAGACCATGGAAAAAGCTAAAAAACCATTTTATAGGTATTGTCTTGTACCAAAGTGCAAAAACACTATTAGAAATATTCCCGATAAAGTGTATTTTGCAGTTCCAAAAGGACGACTCCCCAGAGGGTTCTCAATTTTTTTACAGTTAGTGAACCCTAAAACAACCTTTTTCAACAATTGTGCCGTTGATTCTTGCAAATCGACGGACTATGCAATTTTGTTTCAAAATCCGATGAATTTTCTTAGTTAACAAAAGAGATCAAAAAATGACAAATAGGGGAACTAAATCCTGTATTACTAATTCCTTCGGAAATGTGTAGCAGAAGGTTCCCTGATCAACATATAATAAAATCCCCCCGACTTCCGGGTGTGCAAGAGGGGAGAGGGAGAAGACCTACATTAAAAAAATACGTCCAAATCTGATTTCACGAGAAATCAGCTTTTGACTTCGGACTTGTATTGGACACAACAAAAAATGATTTTGCAAATCGGGTCGCATCGAATGATTCTTTAAAGGGTGAGCTTTTTCATGCTTCTATTTTACCAAAATGTATGATTTTTATTGATCAGAGCGCCAAGGGCCTATTATGGAGTTATTCAATTTGTTAGTTAACTAAAAAAAAAGTCCACAGTCCATCAATTTGCAAGAATCATCTGGACAATTTTTGGAAATGGTTGTCTTAGGATTCTGTAAACAAATGTAGAACGCTCTGGGAGTCACCCAGTTTAAAAGACCAAGTATCGTTTTGTAAATTTGTTTATTTAATTATGCAATAACTATCAAATTTACGGTGATCGGGTTTGTCATATTGTTTTGTTATCAAAAGAAGTGACCAAATACGGATTTTCAAAAAGATGGATGAATTTTACTTAGTAATAATCAATTGACCATCTTCGGGATTGCTTTTTTATATTTTTCCATAAAAAACAATAACATTTGAAAATGAACGTTTAATACCAACTGTATCTCATAGAAAATTTAATTCTAAACAAATTCATTTCTCTTCATTTTTTCCCTTAGAGCAATAGTTAACGAGATAATTGAAGTCAAATGCGAAAAGAAACGACATCTTGCAATTTTTTCATCGTTTTTTGTTTATACATAACAATATATTCCGGGAGTTTTCGGGTAGGGGGACTATGGTTTTCGAATTCAGCGGATCTTTTTACATAGAAGACACTTGATTTCGTTGAGTGAAATGACAACACCCAACCCCAAGGATACTATATAATATAAGGATTGCTCGATCCCTATACTTGTAATGTTGCCCAAGTTTAAGTCATATGTGACGTCACCAACGGACCTGGCTGTCAGAATTGACAGTTATAATTTGCCAAGTTGTGAACGTATTTGCATGGACGCCAGGACGCCGATGTGCAATATTAGACTGTAACAACAGCCGTGTTTGCACAAAAATCACTAACCCGGAAGTCATTTACCATAACTTCCCTAAAACCGATGGATTAATACGCAAGGAATGGATATGGTGCTGCAAGCGCGATTAATGGACAAGTGTTTCTAATTTAAATGCCTGCCTACAACATCCATTTGAACGCATTTTATGGTAATCCTAAAGGTCTATTCTCATTAGAGCAGCACCGAGAGGCGCAGAGCAGCGCGGCGCGTCGCTAACAGCAAATTGTAGAGGGGTATTCCCGCTTAAGCACCATTTGGAAGCGTGACGAAGCAGCGTTTCTGTTTGTGTTCAGAGAGAATGTATTCTTACACGCTCGAAGAAGAGCCATCATCGTCATCATCACCAGATGATTTCATAATATTTATAGCGGCACTATGCCATGTACACGACGAAAAAAGAAGAAAAAGAAAGCGGACGAGTACAATTAATTTTTCTATTCTTTGTCCGTCCATAGCGAATCCACTAACACACGCAAGCAAGACACACTACCCTTTATATCACTACTAATGAGTGTAATTACGGTGTAGTTCGCTTAAAGTGTCGCCTTTTAATTCTTCTCACAAATTTGTTTTGTGGTCATTGTATTCTTATCAAATGCAAGGTTAATAATAATAATATATATTTGACGGACAATATCCATTATAAAAATTACAAATAACTTAACCATACAATTTATGTTCCAGTTCTCTCCGGAACTTCGAAAATGGTACACTAAACATGTTAATATTAAGTCCGTTTGCATCTGAGCAAATCTTATCAACTGGTGTAAACATGGCATAATTAGTTCTATGCATATTAATGTAAAATAATTTCTTGCTGCTAGTTCTTTTGATGGGTACCAGAAAATTTAGACTGTGTAGTAGTTCACTAGCATGAACTTCTCCATTTAATAATTTAAACAAGAAGATCTGCTCAGATGCTTGTCGACGAAGATTTAATGGTTTGATGTCGGGTTATAGCAAATTTTTGCATAGCTTGATGGCAAACAAAGCTTTTTTACTTCTTGTTTATGCCGTGCAACGATTGCATTTTCGGCCGTGCGTGCATATATACATTGACTTTATTGTTATTTTGTAAAAATATGGTGTAGTATGGTTGCTGTTTTAATTCTACGAAAAAGGACTGTCCACGGCCATGTTTTTGTTGAAGTTCTGAAAGGATTATGCTGTGAGAATAAAACGACCGCGTTTCTGGTCAAGCAGTGACTGGCGTCTTCATCACGATGACTCGCCAGTGCATTCATGGAAACTTGTGCAGCAATGTTTGGCAAAACACAAGCTTATACATCTTACTCGCAGTCTCCGTATAGTCACGACATAGCTCCCGGTGACTTTTGGATGTTCCCAAAATTTAAAATGGCGCTCAAAGGAAATGTTTCGACGACATGGAGACGATCTATAGTAACGCGACGCGCGGCTGAAGACTATTCCAAAATCTGCGTTCGAGGACTGCTTTAAGAGCATATAATTCAATCAAATGGGGACTAATTTAAAGGATGCCACAGCCCGGATGATGAAGAATAGCACCGATTCGCAGATACAAATGCAGGTTGGATACTTTTCGGACACGCCTTGTACCAATACGGGGTATTTCATCGGCGAGAAAATTTTGTATTTGTGGAAAGGGTGGAAAACATTCATTGATTTTGGAGTGAGTATCTGACCCTAACTATTTATTTATTTAATATATAATCTGGGTGGCGCTCAATTTTGGGTAAGTGCCATCGAAACTGAAAATATATGCCCAGCACAAACCATCGCTGTAACGTTTTTCATGTTTTTTTCTTAAATTGTAAAATCCATGAGTTAGCTGGGCCGTTTATTGGGCGAGTTTTTTTAACGCAGCGCCGACTTAACTCGCCATTATACACCGTGTGAGAATATATAATACACGCGAAGGTGTTTCTGCTCCTAATATACACGGAGTATTTTTTGACAAACTCTTGTAACATTTTTTTGACTGCCGGGAGAACATGATGGATGAAGAGGTGTTTATATCACCATGAGAAATATCAACGCTTTAGTTTAAATTTTTGCAAATTCTGTATCAGAGGAGCATATAATGGGCGAGGAGGTGTTTCCGCTTGAAGTATTTTTGGCAGACTCGTAAAATTTTTCGGATTAACAAGTAACATGATGGACGAAGAGGTGGTTTTCTATCGCCATGAGTAGTATTAGTGATAGTGAAAAATGACTTCCATAAGAAAAAACAAAGAATTGATTATGGTTAACCGGAGACGAAACGTCAAGACTTAAAATTTAAAACTAGCATCTTGTAGAGGGAAAAGTGGCCATAATAATGTGTCATTTATTTTGAAATATCTTTGTAAATAACTTCGGTATGCCAAATTTAAACTACCTGCCTATCTCTACAGTTTCCGAGATCCCCATAGTGGCTCTCGAATTTGAATCAGCCTGATGTATAGGTAGAAGAAAAGGACAACAGTTTATAATAATAAATCCCTAATAATTTAATTATTTGATTTTAAAGAGCCATCAAAACACCAAGCGTTAATTTCTCAAAAAACCTTTTTGATGTTTTCCTGAATTGCTATACTTCCAAAGATTTTTTAATGCTCCCACATATGATAAGTGTAATATTGTTTAGTTTTTTTGAATTTTTAATCGTCTTTGTTGTCATCAACAATTTGACTGATTTTGAGAGAAAAAGAATGTCAATGGCAGGTAAACAACCCATCAACTTTATTTAAATATGATATCTCCTAAACAAACATAGTCTTACATAAAAATGATCCATAAGTAGTCAACAATAACATAAAATTTCATATGATGTATAATACAATTTCCTTAAATTTTAAATAATACACAGCTATACGAAAATACTATAGTAGTGTTCCACCTTTATTATAATGACTTAGTGTGCTACAGATTTGCTTCTTACTGATTGTTTAACGATTGTAAAATGCGTAAGATGTGTAAGAACAAATTGATAATGTCCAGGTACAAATTAATCGTAGCCAGAATATATTCCTCTGGCGATAATGTTTGCATCAACATTTGCGTATCAAAGACGATAAAGAGGCTAAAGAGCAATGCACCAGCGATCGAGATGACCAGTTCTAATACGGTGGAATGGAAAAACAATTGCATGATGCCTGCGACTAGGAGAATGCAGATACCTGCAAACAAACTGAAGGCACGATTAAGAAAAATACTGCAACCCGTTTCGGAACTTACCCAGAATGCATTGATGAATAATCACGTTTCGTCTGGAATGTATAGGCAGTTAGGCATCCGACCACTATTAGTGTAAGAACGAGTGCCTGAATCACAACAGCTTGAGAGTAGAAAGATACCACAACCCCAATAGTATATGCCTCAACTACAGTCTGCAATTGAATACATGACCAAAATATAACATGGCCGAAGTTTAACTTACAAATGCAGCTAGAAGAATAAAGTTTGTAGGTGTTTCTAAACGTTTCACATGTAAAGCAATTAATAAGCCGATGCTTCCAAAGAATGCGATCATTAGTAACCAATCACTAAAACAATAATTATAATTCCCGTGTAGGTAGTAAAATTTCTCACTTTGCATGGATGAATTCCTTCACAGGCGGAGTAAACAAGCAAATACTCGCTACGATTACAGTCAACAATAACTGTATGGAAAGAAGGCCATATACTTTTCGTATAAAAGCCATTCGTACACGCTTGGTAGCTTGTGCCACATTGTTTCTGTAGGCGAAATCATCTTCGATGCCATTTTCAATATCTTTCCCTCCTTGCTCACAGTCCTCTTGTAATATAAGAGGGACAGTCGAAGACATATTCCCTTACTTTTGTGTGGTGGGTCGACTATAGAATAACAACCGATTTTATTAAATCCTTTCCCTAATTGTACTGTTTTCACTTCACATATGTTTCTGACAGCTACATCAAACCACAAAAGGCATTTGTGATATGGATCAATACTTATACTTGTCAATATACATACGTTAATTATTAATTGGTTTAAGATGTCCGTTGTTATCCAATATATTCCGATTTTGTTCAATGCTCAAATGACTCAGTAACACTCACTAAGGTTGCCACATGCAAATGCAAAATTTTGTGATAAAAAAGATTATTATGTTGATTTTCTGATAAGAGCAAGGGCGTAGCAGTGGTAGGGCCTAGAGGGATCTTTTTTTTAAAATAAGACGTGCAAATTGTTGTTCTTAACCAGCTCATAACTTTTCGCATAGCCGAAAACGACCTTTCACAGGTGGCTGAAGACTCACTAGTTTACTACCACCGAACGACGTCAACGCCTACAATCTTCCGCTCGGGTAGCAAGCGAGTTCAAAAATAAAATACAGGTTTTCAGGGCAAATAAGTAAAGCTGCATACAAATTATGATTTGTCGCATGGCTTGGGGGGGTCTATTTCGATTTTGGGGGGGCTCAGCTCCCCCCAGTTGCGCCTATGATGGATTCTACTAATATAGGTAGACAGATTTTTAGAATAGGTACATAATTAAAACATAAACTTAGATAGTACAATAAATATTCAAATAAGCGGACTGGTTATAAGGCCATGGAAGTGACACCACAGATTTTCAAAACGAGCAAATATTTTTTAATATTCAATTTTTGCGTTAATATCTGTATTATTATATTAACATTATTATGCGTACTTCTGGTTACAATCACATTTGTTCCTGTTGCGGAGAATGACCCATATATTTGACCCAATTTGCTTGTGAAAAAAGTGACCCATTCTTGGACGCAGAGGTTGTCATATGATTTTATATTTTGGAATGTTTAATACCTATATAGGCCTAGGTTTTGTGGTCTTTTCCTCATTAAACGCGCTTCGAATTTAAATGCGTATTTTAAACGGGAGTGCTACGTTAATATGTAATGACGCACGTGCTTATTAGAAACAATTAACACGTCACATAATAATTGGTAGGTGTGTAACTGCGGTATTTAAAAAGATAGTAATGAGATGCCAATAATAGGCTTACGCAACTGAAGTTTTATTCAAATTGCAGAGATAGGCAACGTACCCACCAAATTAGACCGTGGAGTGGGTGTAGCATACCTATGCATTCATTTAGCGTTTCGTTTGCAAATTGCAAAATATAGGATGTGCTCCAAAATCAGCTAAACGCACGGATCTAATTAGAGAGAGATTTATTTTGTTGTTATATTATCCTTAACTTTAACAGCTATTTGAACAGTTAACGGCAAGATAGGTACTTACGGTACGAAAGATCGCAATGTAATTTGTGCTATTCTGTTGTTATATCAGCTAATTAGGCATAGCCGATTGAGATTGGTGAAAACATTTATTGGATAACATGGTATAAGAAAGTAAAAATCAATATCTTTTTAAGTCATTAGAAAGTACAACTTTTAATAGAACCTTACGACAAAAACCGCGAGAAATACATTAATCTAATCCACTATAAGAACCCATATAAGAAAGGTCAATGTCGCATTGTGAAAGTGTGTTGTTCAGTTCGCATTCTTGTAATTGAATTTAACAACATATCTATTTATACATTCGTTACACCTTTTTAGGAAGAAACAATTTGATAACGTACGCACGGGCCGAAAGAACCGTTAAATCGAATTCCAAAACAAAATTTAAGAATGAGCGGATCGGGGGTTTCCGTAAAGTTTCGTAAAAAATTGGCAGGGAAATTTGATGTTTATCGGTTGATATACAAATTACCTAATGGCGATGTGTAAAAGGTTGATATGTCACTGTTGAACGAATTTTCGTAAAGAAAATTGGAAAGACGACCGTATTGGAAGCACATTTAATACTTTTTAATTAATGTTAATGTGGCGAATTCGGGTTTGCGAGCCATAATTAAAATTATTCGTGTTCAGCGTTTGTAGTTCCCACCTGAGGAATGTTGATTTTTTCTATTTGCTATTTGATTAGCTACGAACTCGATGTTAAGTGTCAAGGAATACAACGTAAACCTTTACGATTTTCGGGTGTGATATGTTCGTCTACGGGCTGCTGTAATATATAGAATAGGTGTAAATAATTGATTTCAAGTGATAGTGGTGTGGGTGGAAAGGCTCGCTGCAATATACTTGGAAATGGCCAGCAATGAAGTAAGTACTGTTTATTTTTTTGTACCATTACGACACTTCGGTACCTCCACATTGTCCCAGCCGACAGCTTACGGTCGTTCTCAATTTCCAGATTGCCAAGGTCGATCCAGAGCTTATATTTACGAAGCAAGAGCGTATTGGGAAAGGATCGTTCGGTGAGGTGTTCAAAGGAATTGACAATCGTACTACGCAGGTTGTAGCGATTAAAATCATTGATTTGGATGAAGCCGAAGATGAGATTGAGGATATACAGCAGGAAATTATGGTGCTGTCACAGTGTGACAGTCCGTTTGTTACAAAATATTATGGCTCATTCCTTAAGGTTAGTGAAGTCTTATATTTCCAGTAAATAGTCACCTGTTAAAGTGTGACGTTGATGCAAAACTATGAATTGTAGTTTTATCAGTTGTGGTTAATTTATTTACAAGTGGTCATTAAGATGTTTACCAGTTGTAGGTTAACAGTGTGGGTTATCGTATTTGTTAATATTTCCCAAAAAGTGATTCACTCTTAGTGTATCTTGAACTGCAAAAACTCTCACAATATTGAGAGTTATAGTAATAATTTACTAGGAACAAGGAAAACATTCTGCTGATTTCCCCCGATTCTCGTTCATTTATACACAAATGTCCTTGCTTGATTCATTACTTTTTGAGTCTAAATGCCACATTTAACATAGTGAAAAATCGCCATGGCAAAGTCGTATTACTCTCTCCAGCAGGTGTGTAATGTACATTGTCACTTCATTGTATTATTTTAATAATCTTCTTTTCTTTTCCAATGTTTCTGTATTTTTCACACAGCAAAAGAAAACTTGTTCATATGTTCATAGGTGATCCATTAATTTTTCAAGATTTGTTTTTTTACTAAGGGTTGCTAAAAGGTGGGAAGTAAACCGCTGCAAAGAAATTTTATCCATACTTCGATGTACTTCCACTTCTTACTTATTATTCTGTGTGTCTTCGTGAAATGTTTGAATCAGGCCCATAACCAGGATGAAGTAACACAGGTGGCAGATATTTTTGTAGGCGGGGCTTAAAAAAAAGTAAAACCGCAAAATGTCCATCTCTGAATTAATAATAATCTACAAATAATTTTGTGTTTTATTTTTGTACTCAATTGCTTTTGAAGATGTTTAATAAAATACAGTATTATCAGGTTGATTGTGAGGACTGTAATTTATCTGATAGTTCATACTTCAAACATTTTTGTTACCTTGTTTGATTTTATGACAAGATTTACAGTACTCAGCAGTAGAGGAGCAATAAAAGTTTCGGGGTCACTTTTGGTCAAAATCCTATGGTATTTCTTATGGGAAATTCTACGGTTTATTTCGGCACCTGACCGTGAGAAAATTCTGGGGACCGTGGCATGGGAAAACCCTAATTTTGGCAGTTGGCCAGGTGTGTGAGATCATATTTCGGCAGTTCGTCCAGGGTGTGAAATCATAGTTTGGCAGTTGGTCCGTGGTGCTTGGTCATATTTTCGGCGTTGGTCAGGGTATTTCAACAGTTGGCCCTGGTGTGAGAGTTTGGCAGTTGGCCGAAGGAGCTATGTTTTTGGCAGTTGATCCAGGGTTATTTTGGTAGTTACACTGGAGCTCTCATATATCAGCAGTCGTGCTTTGGCGTTCTTTACCCCTAGGATTTTGACAGTTACAAGCTTGATATTAATTATCTACATATTTTGGTTGGTCTCATAATATGATACAGAGATCCGTGTGCATGAGAATAAGGCGCTATTTTTATCGCTAAATGAAGTAGAAGGAAAGATTCGAACCCTCACTTTGTGGATTAGCAGTAGCCACCTTAAACATTCAAACACTGTAGAAGCTTGTTCATTAAAAGAAAGTCAGTCATTTTGCAATTGCTGCAAAGTAAAGTAACACCGGTTGCTGCCCACTTTGATCTTGTGATCTGCGCATGCGCCTAGTTTAAGATCATTCGCCCCATGCAAAGGTTATAGCTAAAGGGTTATTGACCACTTACGTGTCATTGACCTCTCTGAATGCGGAGCCAGATCCCCAACCTGGAACACAACTTCAACAGAAACAAAAGTATTTCTCATGCACAGACCTGATTCTGATATGTACAGACCTGATTCTGATATGTACAGACCTGTTTAAAAAATATGGAAAAACAAAAGAAAGAGAAGCTATTTATAGTCGGATTATATTAACTGAAATTATGTTTTTTTTTACTTTTTTCATTCCAGGTCGAAAGGAAAAAAAACTTGGAAACTCAAAACCTTATTTTATTTTCATGTAATCGTCGTGCGCACGTAATGTAATGCGCTACTCACCTCAAGTCAGCGAGTGTCATGTTGAAGGTTTTTGTCGGAGAATCTGAATCTGTTATCAGAATTTCCATAGCACTCTAGATGTAGATGTAGAAGGTGCAGGTTACTACTTTCATATTTCTTATGGGTGCCATATTTGATTTTTACGGAATGAGATAGAGGACAAAAAAAGAAAAATAATGACTTTTACATAAATTTACAAGAAACGTTTCAAAATCAAAAGCTTTACATTCATTTTTTTACATTCACTTCTCAACTTGCCGAATCAACATGCTTATGATGGTGATGTATTCAAATGAATTTCTTTTTTGTCTTCTATCTCATTCTGTAAAATTTCAATATTGCGTCCATAGGAAATAAGAAAGTAGTAGCCCCTACCTTCTACATGTAGGTGCTATGGAAATTCTGATAGCATATTCAGATTCTCCGAGAAAAATTGTTAACAGGGACCGTCCATCTTCGACTGTTTAAGTTAGGGAAAATGAAAACGAAATTTGACATTTTGAGTTTTTCAGGTGATATCTGATATTTTCAAAGATTTTTCAAAAATTTCACATGTGTTTCTTTTAGTTCCCTTTGAACCACCCAGTATTGCATGGTTTTGGAGTTATAGTACCTACAAGATAGTGCTTTTTCTGATGGAACACATACAGGGTGCTGCAAGATAAAAAATATAAAAAATCCTTACGGTTTACTAACAAACTGATTTTAAAACAGAAAACCTTGTATATTTTTAGTTGTTTCGATGTCATTTGTTAACTTCTACATTGAAACCTATTCACTTTTTGATTTTTTGTCAATATTTCCATCATATAAATTTTTTCCAAATAATTCCCCATAAGCAAGCCTCACTTTTATGAATGGTAGTGATCCTCGTAGTGATCTTGTTTTTTGAAGAAATAAATTTGAGCAATAATATTAATCCAAGTACAGGGCAACACTTTCATAATGAGAAAGTTTGAGTCTCGGATTTAGTGATACAGGGTGTTCCTCGGGGTGTTCACAATGAAATGGTACAATTTCCGAATTTCAAAGTGCCATAGGTACCTATTTTTTTCAAATGGAATTACCACAATTTTATTTTGCAATTCGATAGTCTTTCTTTGTGTTGTATAAGAGATGTCCTGTGTCTAACCCTCATAGTTTTTATTATTCAATATTTTGAACAAATGTGCCTACCTATATTAGTTAAATCCATGTTTATACACCGGAGTAGGTCTTGATAATAAACAAAATGATGCCTATATGTCACACTTTTTACTTTCGAGCATTCAATAAATCTTAATTCAATGATATGTGGACCATTTGATGGAAGCGTTAATTTTCATGTCTATATCTCAAATTGTGCGCGCGAGAGCTTTGATGCCATCTTTAATAGCGCCCCGTATGATCGACTTTCAAAATCAATTATTAATTCAAAATAATCCATTAGTCAATTTGTTGCACCGTGCGAGTTTCTTTGTAATTTTTGGCGGTTATTGTCGATACGGGCCTTATGTGTTTTCCAGAGCCATCGCGATTTTTTGATAAAAAAATGTTTCCATTTTACGCGAGGGTGCGCTCTAATATCCATGTAGATTAAAGTCACTAGATATAGAAAGTACCGCAATCATCCGCCATTTTTGGGCAAATTTGCTGCCAACATAAAAAAATTGACAAATAAAATCTGACTAGCTGTCATTTTTTATAACCTAACTTCATAGTACTGTCATGTTTTATAAAAATATATACAGATATCTCCAAACAGGTGGAACAATCCCTAACATTAAAGTTACTAGAATCTGGTAACTTCCTCCATTTTTGGGCAAAAATCATGCGTTCTCTCTCTAACACACGAGCCCAATGGATTGCGGTACTTTCTATATTTAGTGACTTTACATGTAGATAAAGTCACTAGATATAGAAAGTACCGCAATCATCCGCCATTTTTGGGCAAATTTGCTGCCAACTTAAAAAAATTGACAAATAAAATCTGAATAGCTGTAATTTTTTATAACCTAACTTCATAGTACTGTCATGTTTTATAAAAATATATACAGATATCTCCAAACAGGTGGAACAATACATTTTACATAATTAACATTAAAGTTACTAGAATCTGGTAACTTCCGCCATTTTTGGGCAAAAATCATGCGTTCTCTCTCTAAATCACGAGCCCAATGGATTGCGGTATTTTCTATATTTAGTGACTTTACATGTAGAGTTTAGTTTTTTCTCGCCTATTGCCTTTTTTCAGAACATTTGGACCTCGATTTCATCTCACATGCTCGTTAATGGAATAAAAAATATATGAGATCGCAAATCGTGTGAATGTTATTTTTTTTAATACCATGTTTGAGTCAGGATGGTATATGAAAAATTATACAATTGCATTCGTGATTCATACACTTCAAATTACTCATGTCACACGCCCTCGATAACTGTGCTTTTAAGAACATTTCTAGGAGTCTTGTTTAAGAATTTTTTAAGATTTACAAAGATTGTAAAAACCTTTCTATATTTTAGGACATAAATATCCATAATAATTTATTTATTTTTTATAATTTGGACATGAAGTACATAAACTGTCATAATGATTCATACGTAGATCACCAAAATTACTTTATTCGATAGGTAAGTGGTACCCATCGATAGGTAAAAACATTTATCGCCCATCTCATCATTTTGACAGCGGTTTGATTCATGTAGGGGACGAAAGCATCTGGCGGTATGTCAGGCAGTTAATAACTGGTAGTTGAGTCTAGCTGAAGTAGTCTTCTTGTTTCAATTTTCATCCTTCTTTGGATGAGAATGAATTGAGCTTAAAACCCTCTAAAAGTTTGTTTGTAATGTAATTTACAATATAAGAATATATGTGAATTCTGTTAAATAATGGGAAGGATGTGGGAAAATTAGTATTAAGATTAGATAATGACAAGGATACTAATCGTAGAATCGATTAAGTTAGCTGTCCAGTAACAAAGTCTTAATATCTAGGTGTACTTCACAATTCGTTATCTGCCCATGAAATGTTAGATAATATTTTAATCGTGGCTGATTAACTTAACGAAATAGTTACATGAAAAAACTAGTACTTGATTTAAAACAAAAAAATTGCGCTCTTTAGATAAATTGTGATTTACGCAGAAAGGAGGACTTAATTAGGGAGGGTATTGCACAAAATTACATATTTGGAGAAAAATAATGAGTAACGTGTAAGGCTTCAGAGATCACCATTCTTTTCTAGCACACTACATTACCACCAAACAAAATATTTAGACCTGTTAAGTGAAATTAAAAACGTGCTAATTGTATTTGTGGTAAAGAACAATACATAATTATCCTAAAAAGTAAGTTTAAAAAACAAAGGTTAACGAATTGAATGACCTAAAATGCTGGGGTTACTTTATAAGGTGATCTCATCATCGATACACCTTATTTAGGGTACTCAATACAAAAGCAATTAGGTTTGTCATCACAATTACTTCTTAATATAAACGGAAACACTATTAAAACAGTACATACCTAATCTTGTTTAAAAAGAGAAATCGTGAGAACTTCTTCATCATATAATGCAATAATGTAAATTTGATTAAAGGTTTCAGGTCCTACTCCAAAAATGAAGTAATTGCCGATTTTGTTAAAACATAAAATAAAAAACTGGTTCATTTACTTTTTAAACAAACACGCCTGCAAATATAAAGTACAAGATAAGCGAGATGTCTATTCTATACCTAGCTACTGTGTGGAATTGTTTTTTAAATGTGTAAAGCAAAACGTTTTATTTTATATATGTATAATCATATGAATATTTACACTTCTGGATATAAGAGTTTAACAAATTGTGTACGATTTTGAAGACAAAAATTGTGGAGGGATATTGGGTGGAGCAATGTTGGAGAGAACCTGTAGCGCTTTTGTATTATGATATCATCGAGGATATCATTGAATATTCTCCACTTTTTAAAAATATATTGAGTTATACAGGGTGTGTTCAAAAAGTCGGACCGTAAAAAGGTACATTTTTTTAAATGGAACCCTCTGCTTTTCATTAAAAATTTCACTTTTTATATGTATATTTTTCCGTCATCTTGTAGCTCCTCCAAAAACCTTCAACTTTTGGTAATACTGTCCTATACCTACCTATCTCCGATAGTTTTCGAAATACATTGGTTTTCGTGGTTTTTCTATTCTAATCTTAAATCTCGCCTTAAATAAGGTGTAATTTACATAGTTATGAGTGTTGTGACAGTAAACAACTACACTAAAATTTAAAGAGTACACTATTTTTGTAACTCAAAGAAAACAGTTTCTTCTAAAAAATAAATAATTAGTTTGTGACACTTGTTTACTCTCTGGCATTACTCTTATTACTCCGATGTATAAACATGTAATTAATTGATGAGTAGGTACTTGTGAAAAATATTAAATAGTCTAAAAGTTACAAGGTATAAGCACAGGATCGTCTTACAAAATTAAAGAGAACACAAAAGACTATTGAATAGCGAAATAAAATAGTAGTTCCATTTGAAAGAAAAAAAGAGTTATGGCACTTTGAAGTTTGCAAATTTTACCATGTCCTTGTGAACAACCTGTGTCACTAAATCCGACTTTCTCATTATCAAGATGCTGCATGCTATTCAGATTAACATTATTGATCAAATTTATTTCTTAATTTAAGATGGCGACGTTGACAAAAAAACAAAAAATGAACAGGTTTCCATGTAGAAATTAACAAATGACATCGAAACAAGTAAAAATGTACAGGGTGTTCTATTTAAAAAATCAGTTATTGAAACCGTATAAATGGGACACCCTGTACATTCAAAAATAATTTCTGTAGATGTGCTACAATCTATAGTTGACATTTGCACAAAAGGTTTTTATATATTTTTACCAGGTATAAGCTAGGAAAGACCGACGCACGGTTGCAGGACCTTGTATACAGGGAGTTTCAAAATGAACAGGATTTTACAATATTTTTATGTTTTTTATACTTGTTTCTTTTGTAATTGGGGTGTTATGTTACAACATTGATTCCGGATTCAGGGAATTGTGAGTTTATCTCTAGGTCGCGCCTTTTCGGCGTTGCCATGACTCGTCTTTAACTTACTAAGGAAAAATTACTATCTCGATTTTGTATTTTCCTGCAGCCAATTGCCAAGTTTTGCCAAGGTCGCGCCACTACTGTTTCGATTTTTGTGGAGATGTTTTCATTTGCCCCACTGATTGATAATCTCGTCCAGATCTCCAATTTTTCTTTTGTGGGTACCCTCTCAAAATGTAACGTTCATTGAGAGTTAAAACAATTAACTTTGCCATGTCCACAACAAAATTGGCACGTTGATTTTGACAAATTTTGGACTTTACGTAGAAGTTGTAGCTAGAATTTGAACCATATTGCAAAATGCATACACAATTTAAATAATATACGCATGTCACTGCAATAGGGACCAAAGTGGGTTCCATTACTTTTGAGGGTTTGATCGTATAACCTTCACAAGGTATACATCCAAAAATGTGTATTGTTTATTAATATCCATGATCTTCACTTTCAAGTTTGTTAAATCTCATTTGCAATATTAAATGTTTATTTATATAATTTATTGCGTAATAACTGTGACAGTAATGGGAATTATGCATTTGATACTTTTTTATATCCTACTTTATTGTTAACTTTTGTAACTTACACAATAAGACTCGTTTATATAAATATTGCAAAATTTAAATTGGAATGGTTCTAGTTTTATTTGAACTAAAAAAGAGAATTTTAATTTGGAACATAAGTAATTAATTTTGATTATTTTTTACTTTAGGGTTCGAAATTATGGATTCTTATGGAATACTTAGGTGGAGGATCTGCTTTAGATTTAATGAAAGCCGGAAACTTCGAGGAAATGCACATAGCTATTATACTACGGGAAGTATTAAAGGGTTTAGATTATTTACATAGCGAAAGGAAACTACATCGTGATATAAAAGCAGCCAATGTATTGTTAAGTGAAATGGGTGACGTAAAACTGGCCGATTTTGGCGTCGCGGGGCAACTTACGAACACGACGAGTAAACGTAATACATTCGTTGGTACGCCGTTCTGGATGGCGCCCGAAGTCATCAAACAATCGGCGTACGACTCCAAGGCGGACATTTGGAGTTTAGGTATCACAGCTATAGAGTTGGCGAAAGGAGAACCGCCAAATTCCGAGCTTCATCCGATGCGAGTGTTATTTCTCATTCCCAAAAACAATCCTCCCCAGTTAACTGGAAACTATACGAAACAATTTAAGGACTTTGTAGAGGCCTGTCTTAACAAGGATCCGGAAAATGTAAGTGCGTCCATGGCGTCGTGAGGGCCATTATTTATTTAATCTTCCTAGCGTCCCACCGCGAAAGAGTTACTCAAATACCCTTTCATTAGGAAAGCGAAGAAAAATTCGTATTTGATTGACTTAATAGATAGGTATAAGAAATGGAAATGCACTCAAAATGAAGAAAGCGAAACAGAATCGGAGAACTCGGATTCGTAAGTATTTGAACTATTTATGATTATTTCTCTAGTTCATCCCATTGCTTTTTTTTTTCATTCGAGATTTTATCATTTGAGGGGAGACTCCATCTGGACCTCCTGCTACTGTTCTTTTTTCTTTTATTTCTTCTTCAACACCTGTGGGTTTTATTTGATCTTGCTCCCACTTTTGTTTGGACTTCTTTTAATTTTTTATTAGTAACTTTATTATTTTTTTGTTTGTGTTAGGGAGGAGCCTAAAATGGAAAATAATCTAGACGAATGGATAATGACAGTTAAAGGAAATCTTTCTCTTGTGCCTTCTACAGACGAAATTACTTCTAACAATAAAATTATCCAAAAAATTCAAAACGGATCGGGTTCGGCGCTCGCAAGGTCGCCCCCTCAAGATTCGAACCTAAACCATTACAGATTAGATAAAGCGACTCCTGTAAGTATTTCTAATATTTCAATTAATCGTTTTATTTTCTTCCATTTCTAGTCGAGACCCGTGCCTCCCCTTCAACCGGTCATAGAAAATAAAATTGATAGAGACAGGGACAGGGATAGGGAAACGAAAGACAGAGAGAAACGAATAGTTCGTGATGTGAACACGTTAGATAACCACGGCGAGTCTGACGTCGAGAAAAAGTCGAACCGACGGCAGGTTTCTCGTGAGCATTCGAATTCCGGTAGTAAATTTGATGCTCGATCGTCGTGTTTATCGAACGTCATATATCCTCTAATAGTGGAGGTAAGTAGTTGTTCTTGCGGTTTAACTTGAGCGTAGGTGAAGGTAAGTAATTGGGAGCTGTGATGGCCTGACCAATGTGTTCACATATATTTTTTTAAATAAATTTTGGTGCTTACTTCAATTAGTTTGTTGTCCAGCAACATAAACACAGTAATTTATTGCTATTGGGGAAGAAATAAAATTACTATGTACAGTCAGGGTCATAAGTAATCTATAGCACTGAGTGTATTGCAGTGATTTGTATTTTCTAATTATTGCTCATCCTAAATTAATGTGGAAAGCCTGATATATTGGCTACAATTGGTCATTACTTTTGATCTTGATTGTACATTGAAAAAAATGTCGACAACATCTCTACGGCGATCTCCATATCTTGTGTCTTTTGTATATTTTTATGTGTATATTTTTCCTTTTTGTTTTTTTTTCTTTTTGGACGAAATAAACATTATTGTTATTTTATTAGTCATAAATAATAAAGTAATAATGTTTATTTATTTATAATTATTATTATTATGGTCAGTCTTCCTCAGAACTCAGGTCTAGCTAGCCTGGTTAACTAATCGCACGGATAAAAATCAAGTAACGATTAGTGTTTGTCTGTATGTCGTTCGTCTAGTCAAGTTTTGTCGAGTCCTCAATTTCGTTATTATTATTACTCGCTGGTGTAGACCCTCAGTGTTCTTAATAAATGCGATCTAGTGCGATGCAATAATACAATTGCAATATTTACTAACCTAACTATTGCTGACCATTAGATGTTACATTCATACTCGTCCTTTCTGGTTCACTGACAGAAAATTTGCCATAAGCAGTGTTTTATTGGAAAAAAATACAGCTAAATCAACATCTTGGTAGAAAACTTGAATAACTTTGTAGAAGAACCAATTTAAATGCCTATAACAGAAAACGCTTCTCTGCCCGATATGAGGGACTTTCCAAATACAGGTTTCAAAATAAAACGATAGGTCAGTATTTTGTCTCTATCTCTATTGATATCTTGTATTAAAAGAATGTACTGACTTTGCATTTTCATTAAGTGCTTGTGTTGTGTCTATTACTTCAAGTGTGACAATCGGTCTTTTTTCTGCACTGATTTCAACTGCATCCAATGAAGTTCAATAAATTCAAAAAAAGCTGGTGTGGAACATCACACGAACTTCCTACACTCGCAGGTCATATGATGAATAGGAACATTACTAATGTATACCTATTTTTAAGCATGATAGCAAACTTTTCATATCTGCCAATATGGAACTGTTTCAGAGATATTTGATAAAAACTAAAAATAGCTTCAAATAAAGTACTTTTACGATAAGGAAAGTTCATAGGCACAATGACATACCTGAATTTAAATTACCAAACTGCAATCGGCGTCTGTCTTTATTTTGGGGCGATCAGAGTTGTTTCGCAGTGAGGAAGTGATACAGTGCCCCCCCCCCCAATTGTTTGGTCGTGGCTTGTAAAAGAAGAGAAACAATTTTTCTTATCAACATTTGTGTATCTCTTGTCCCCAAAGGTACACACAAATCGGCGGAATCCAGGGAAAAGCAAATGCAGGAAAACTGAACAATATTTACCCCTTTTAACTTAAAAGCACACGCTTACCTTTTAATCGGATCGGTACCGCTAAAATTTGCTAAAAGCCAAAAAGTGAACAAAAGTGCAGTACCGTTTACACACGTTTTTCATATTTGCGCATCTGGATTCTTACTTCCATCAGGATTCTACTGCATTAATAGCCTAAAACGAGTTTATGAAATTTATTTTAAAAACCTGGAGTATACAATTAGAAGTAAAAAACCCAGGACCAAAAACAAATCAACGTGTTTGACTAGATCAGTTAAAAAAACCAGATATAGAAGAAAAAAGAATACGAGAAATAGAAACTATTTATAAAACTTGAACAAAAGAACAATTCAACATTGTTAACAAAGACGAATAGTTAACAAATAATATGACTGTATAGATATAAGCAAACAGGAAATAAGAAACGAAAGTTACATTATAAAAAGTAAAGAATTTGTTGGAAACCTATGCGCATATATCTATTCAGTAACTAATTATCTGAATTGACAGCTTATAACAGATGGTGATATGTATTAAGACAGATGGAAATATATAACATTTACTAATTTCATTAAATCTTTTATTCAATATCTCGTAACATAATAATAATTATGTTATTTGGTTGGTTTTTTTTTGCTGACATGGGCCTTCTCACAATCTCTTATACAGAACTTGTTACTAATCAAGTTATTTAGTATAAAACCAACACTTTATGTGAGCATTTCTGTCTGTTCCTTTGTAATTCTTTATTGGTCATGAATTTAGTTATAAACGAAACGTAATTAAATTTACATTGCAGTTGCAAAGGAAATATCACTTCAACGGACGAGGAACTGATAGTTCGCATAAATCGAGCGACGCCATCGAAGAGCTAAAAAACGCGTTCGAAATTGCGGAGAGAAGCAGTCCGGGCATCAGCGACACATTCGTATGTGAAATGGTGCAAAAACTAGTGCCATCTATTACTGAGCAAAGGCTCAAAAATGTCATGGATAAAGCTACTCGGTAGGTGATTTTCTACGCGCCCACATTATTAAATGTTATTAACGTTAGCTTTTAGGGATACGGCGTAGAGAAATGCTACAAATGGAAGTTACAGTTTAATAGTGCAGAATTATAATCAAAAAACCTTTAATAGTCTTATGATGATGAATTCAAGTACGTGACAATATTTCTTCTCTATCGTTTGATTCGATTGTCTCATATCTTGGAAAATAAAGTTTTTTCATCTTAGCGTTTTAACAAATTGTAGCTTACCAGTATTGACATGTTGATTATTGCCATTGTCTTGAGAATAATGTATATATGTATATCGAGAATGAATTATACATTAGCAATATAATATTTTCCCAATGTATTTTTTTAGATTGTATATATACATTTTAATATATATAGCGCAACGTTTTGTTAATTTAATGTAAACTATGAGTTTGGTGAAGAAGAGTGATTATGGTTGCTGCTGTTTCTTTTTCTTTCTGTCTTATCGGTTCAGTCGGAACTATTTATAAAATTAGGTATTTCCTGTTTTTAGCTTTTAATATAATTTTAGTATTCTATTTCCATTTTTCTGGTGATTGATTAAAAGATAGGTCAATTTGTATATGTACGTACAGGATCGGCTATAGTGTATGTTGTAGTTAGTCGAATCATAATTACATGTAGATCCTGTTTTATTGTTAGATGCGATAATATGAATATTATAAATATGCATTGGCATTATTTTGAATTCTATTTGCCACAATTTTCTATTTGCTTTTATTGACGAGAGTACAAATGGAGTTTAATACCACTGTCAGTATTAGTGCATAAGTGGTTTAGTTTCTCAATTTTGCATTTTCTCTCCGTAAAAATTATTTACTTTTATGATTTTCGTAAATGCAATAAGTTTGAATGATGTAATGGATGAACCTAAATCTTTTATTCTTAAATTGTTAATATCTACTATACTAGTTGTTGTATTGTTGAATTGTTATCTGATTTAAAATTTAAACATTTAAATATTTTTATGACAAATATATACAAAACAATTTACTTCATTATATTGTTATGATTTGTACATACTCGTTTGTATAGTGATAATTTTGGTGGATGTATTGCTCCACCGACGCGTATAATTTATTCAATACATTTTTTTTTCATATGAACCATTTTTTGTCATACTTTTTTATTAGTTTTAATTTTTGAATTTAAACTGAATAAAGACGAATGAACGTTTAATTTTGTTCATAACAAACATTGCGTAATATACAAGGTGTTCCTAAATATGACGTAAATACGGAAGGCGCTTATTTTATGGCTATAAAAATTAAAAGTTCATATAAACATAGATCCGCTTCGTCACCTATTGACAGGGTGGTCTTTAAGTTTTAGTGTGCCACTGGTAGATTGCATAATGAGATATCAATTTTCTGGTTTGTTTAGAAACTTTTTGGTCTCATAACTTATTTTTCGGTAGTTGGCTAAATGAAAGTGTAGGTCCTGGCTTTCTTTAGATAATCCCTTGTTTTAGTTTGCATTTGACATTTATTTATTTTTGATTGAGCGGGGTTCCAGCCAAGGCTGCTCTACCAACCCAACCCACTATACATTTACAAATATCCATGCCCGAACCCGGATTCAAACCAGAGACCCTTAGTATTGTGTATTGTAAAATGTTTTTAATTAACCACGCTTTCTATAGTGTTAATGAGTTTATGAGCAGTAACATCAGATTAATTTAATAATTTTTGAATATGTATTTTTATTTTGACGTCTGTATATGCCTCTATAGCATATTAAATTAACAGAAATAAACTTATTATTATTATTGCAGCCGAGCTTTAACACAACTGCGCCACACGGGCTGGCGGTATCTTGTGTTTGAATGTGTAATTGTGAAAGTATAACATACTGTAGATAGATAACGAAGCATTTGTGGACCTATGACAGTCATAAAATAAGCCAAAGAATTAGCCCCTTCTATACGCAGTCATGTTTAGGAACACCCTCTTCTCTCCATTGTAGGTTCTTCGCTATAGCATATTAACATCCTCAAGATATGCAGCCATTTAAGTGAAAAGTTTTGATGCATGATGCAGGGGCGGCTCTCTATAAAGAGCCAAGGAGCCATGGCACCACCTCAAGAAATCAGCTAATGATCAATTCTTAAAATATTAACAATTAATAATTGCGTTCACTAGACTCTAGAGCATATTGTGTTTTAAAACTTAAAACAAAAAAAAGAAATGATTTGATAAATTAGGTACCAAGAATTCAAATGGTGCTTATTGTGGACTTCAAATACGGCCGAGCCGTGCCAAATCTAAACTGGCTCGTACTTTCCTACAAATGTTGACTTCCGCGGAGAGTAGAGGGGTGGGAGGAGCGAAACCGCAGTAGCGTTTTATACGTACAACTTGAGCCACCAGAAGTTTGGCTCATAAGCACAATTGAATATTGTGTACCTATGTGTATTACTATGCTTTGCGCTGTTTTCCGTGCTTCATTCTTGATAAGTCAAACAATTTTTTTTACTTCTGTGTAAGATTACACTTACCGGACAAATTGTTACATAAAATGCATAAAATAAATATTTTTCCATGCATTCTCTGGAAGATAATAAACTTTAAATAAAGCAATACCACACTTAAATATTGTTTAAAAACAAAATATGTCTAAATCTTCTAATTCTAAAGAATTGTAGGACACGACCATAGCGATAAATCCGAAAATGAAGGAGTATTCAAAGAATTAATAAATTTCAGTACTTGTTTAGTATAGATAAAGATTTGAATAGTGTTGAAAAGTGATAGTAGGGGCCTCATTAATAAAACTCCAAATAAAATTGATGCTATTGTTTATAGATAAGACTAAAGCCATGGAAACGGATACTTCAAAAAATCGTGAAAAAAGTAACACTTTCCATACGATTTGTGGTAAAAAAATTCCGCTAATTCTCATCTAAAACTACGCAAAATGAATTACTGAAATATGCATGCTTTAAAGTATATCATGAAGAAATTTCCAAAGAAATTAAAGGGGCTAAATTTGTTTCCGTCACTGTAGGTGAAACTACAAAGGTGTCTCACTCCAGCTTCCAGCCAGTAGACAAATTTTGGAATGTTGTAGATAAATACCTATTAGAATTATTCTCTAAATCTAAACAACTGGAATAATATGGAAACAAAAATTTCTAACTAGTAAAATAATGAGGAGGGGCGAACAATTTGGCACTACCTTCAACGCAGCTTACGAGCCGCCACTGGCATGATGATGAGTTGACATGTGCAATCTATCTTGAACCATTGAATAAGTAACAAGTTATTTACATTCTTGGTGTAAGGCTACTGATCTCTGTTTATTATTTAAGGTGCAATCTTGTTAAGTGTATTCATATTAATTGCGCCGTCTAGAAAAATGCATCAATATTTCAAGCATCTTCCCGTGAAACTAAATATGTGTATGGGTTGAATTCTTCAGTGTACACCACAGTCAACGTTTTATAACACTACCTTTTTTTGAGGCCCGAAAAAAAAATTGTCTCAGATCGACCCGGAAAACAATTTTTCTTATAGAATGTGGCCTGTAGAATCCATAATTTCAAACAGTTCCAGCCCTTTGAATTTTCTTTCGAAATTGGTTACGAATTGTTTTGGATTCTACGCACCAAAATTAATAAGAAAAAGTGTTTTCACGAGAAATTTTGGTGCACTCGATTTTTGGTAAAAAAGGAAGGTTAAGTATTCAAATACTATGCGAAGTATTCGCATACTAAATATTTGTGAAAGTATTTGAGTTACAAATACAAATAGATACTGCTTCCATAAAAGTATTTAATTACAACGTATATGAATACTTTAAAGGATTTGAATACTAAAAATATTTACAAAATCGAATACTGCCCAGCTCTGCTCAATACTCTCTACACTCTAAACTTCGCCACCGGTACTTTGTCAAATTGTCAAAAGTTCATGATAGGAAGAGCCCACATCGAAGGATCAAAAAGCGACGTCGCTATGAACGCTTGGCCGCCACAATCCCTGTGGTAACTTTTCTGACACCTCTTGCTTAAAACTCCTAAAAGCCAAAAGGATCGATAGGCCCCGCTTTCGCGGTCCCTATGCTTACTGAGCATCGGGATCAAGCCAGCATTTGCCCTTTTGCTCTACGCGAGGTTTCTGTCCTCGCTGAGCTGGCCTTGGGACACCTGCGTTATTCTTTGACAGATGTACCGCCCCAGGATATTCATTTGTACGTTAGAATGAATAATTATTTTAGCATTGAATTTAATTCGTTTGAGAATGAACGCCACTGGAAAGTCTTTAAATTACGGCGCCCGTGGACTAATGTTGATAATGTTTCATGTTCAGGTGACATGCGTGTTTGGTTTGGTTTTGCGAGAGCTCATTTTGATTTGTTGTTGCGTCGCGGTTAAGACGACTTAAATCCTGTGGGTTGCGGCTGGGACAAAATTGTTAATTTTGGGAACGCGCTGCCTGGTTTTAGGTAAGGGGCCGTTAGGTTTGTAGAGAGATTTTTTTTTGTTTATGAAATGTGGTTTTAGTTTTCTTGTTCACGGCCGGCAATAAAATCAGTTTTGGGAAAGTGGCATTGTGGTTTTACTCACCCACCCTAAGCTCTGGTACACTAGGACAAAACTTCGCCGTGCAAAAATTTCGCCGCTAGGTCCGGACCGCTAATTCGTGGCGTTCCTGTAACGTATATAATATACAGGGTGACAATTTGAAAACTTACCACCCCCCATATCTTAGTAAATAAACGAGATATTTAAAAAAATCAAAATCCGTTTCGGTAATTCGGAGGGGAATCACAATGACATAGTTGGCGACGCACCCCCTCCAACCCCCTGCGCCCCAGCCACCCCAACTTTTAAATCTTAAATAGTGACCCCCCATGTGTGATATGTCGTTGGAAAGCTCTGAAAAAATGCTTTCCAACCATACCAAATAGCATTACATTTAGGTTAGTAATTATCGTGCAAATCAAAAAATAAACATGGAAAAATCGTATTTAACTTGAACTTCCAAAGCCGACTCGACAGCAACTCATTTTTGATCGCCAGTTATAATCTATTCTCAAACTCTTGTCGAACCTTTCCTATGTTGGTTTTGCAATATTTCGACATTCTTGAATTATTCTCTGTCTTAGTTCGTCTAAAGTTCGCCGGTTGCGTTTTAAATACAACAGATTTCAAATGTATCATATTAGTTTATTTTTAGCGCATTTCCACAAAAATTAAAAAAAATGCGCTATTGTGGCCACTTTGTCCGTCCGTCCGTCCGTCCGTCCGTCCGCTAACTTTGCGACGCTACTAGTTTTTTATCTTAAGAGCTATTGTTCTACTTTTTTCGCTATTTGGTTCGTTATGGTGTCGAGTCTTGTACCAAGGAAGGAATTTTTTCTGTACCGCTTACAAAAAAAGTTATTGTAAAAAAAACAAAAAACCGTTTTTTACATGTTCCATAATTTTACACTTTTGCCGTTTATTAACGATCCTAGAGATCGTTTATAATTTTGCATTGCTATCTGTCGCCTGTCGGTTGGTCTCTCCGTCTGTTCCTTTGTCTGTCTGTCCATCTATCTGTCCGTGTGAACGATAACTTTGTTTAGAAATGTTCGAT
This sequence comes from Photinus pyralis, assembly GCF_008802855.1. Taxonomy (NCBI): domain Eukaryota; kingdom Metazoa; phylum Arthropoda; class Insecta; order Coleoptera; family Lampyridae; genus Photinus; species Photinus pyralis. The sequence continues at coordinate 18,335,343 of NW_022170596.1, forward strand.
CGCTTTTACATCTCCGTTAGTTATGAACTGAATTGCATGAAATTCAATATGGGCATAGATTTAGCCATATAATACGCAATGCCAAAAGTTGAATCGAATCGATTCAAAATTCACAGTGCCCTTTTCGCATCTCGACCATTTATAAACCGAATTGCAAACTTTTTTACTTATAAAAGTATTTGAATGAAATTTGATACATAGGCACTTGGAATAAAGGAAAATCAAACGCCAATTTCAAAATTTGGTTTTGCGCATGCGCAGTGCCAACTTTTTTATTTATGGAAGAATTTAAACGAAATTTGATACATAGGCACTTCGAATAAAGGAAAATCAAACGCCAATTTCAAAATTTGGTTTTGCGCATGCGCAGTGCCAACTTTTTTATTTATGGAAGAATTTAAACGAAATTTGATACATAGGCACTTGGGATAAAGGAAAATCAAACGCCAATTTCAAAATTTGGTTTTGCGCATGCGCAGTGCCAACTTTTTTATTTATGGAAGAATTTAAACGAAATTTGATACATAGGCACTTGGGATAAAGGAAAATCAAACGCCAATTTCAAAATTTGGTTTTGCGCATGCGCAGTGCCAACTTTTTTATTTATGGAAGAATTTAAACGAAATTTGATACATAGGCACTTGGGATAAAGGAAAATCAAACGCCAATTTCAAAATTTGGTTTTGCGCATGCGCAGTGCCAACTTTTTTATTTATGGAAGAATTTAAATGAAATGTGATACATAGGCACTTGGAATAAAGGAAAATCTAGCGCTAGTTTCAAAATTTTATTTTGCGAATGCGCAGTGCCAACTTTTTTATCTATGGAACTATTTAAGTGAAATTTGATACTTAGGCGCTTGGAACAAAGGAAAATCTAACATTAGTTTAAAATTTAGGTTTGCGCATGCGCAGTTCCAACTTTCTTATTTAGAAAAGCATTGAAATGAAATTCTTCGCATAAACTGAAATTGAAGTAGCACGTCAACAATGGATTGTCCATGTGCAACGCTATCTTTCATATTTGTGGGCGGATTTTTACGATTTTAACAGAAGTTGCATCTTACAAATGGGAAATGAATGCAAGTGGAAATGCGCTTTATGTAAATCGTTTACGATTACTTTTTAACTTGTTTGATTTGCACGATAATTACTAACCTAAATGTAATGCTATTTGGTATGGTTGGAAAGCATTTTTTCAGAGCTTTCCAACGACATACCACACATGGGGGGTCACTATTTAAGATTTAAAAGTTGGGGTGGCTGGGGCGCAGGGGGTTGGAGGGGGTGCGTCGCCAACTATGTCATTGTGATTCCCCTCCGAATTACCGAAACGGATTTTGATTTTTTTAAATATCTCGTTTATTTACTAAGATATGGGGGGTGGTAAGTTTTCAAATTGTCACCCTGTATATTAATCGAGTATGCAATAGGTTAATAATAAGAACAAGGAATCAATTTATTGGTTACACCAAAAATAGTAGTTGGAAGTTTCAAATTAACAAATAAATTTATATTGTATATAAAACATAACTTGAGAAAAAGAATAAAAGTAATTGGGCGTCCAAAACAACGAAGGTCGGCCACACCAAAAGCTCTTGGCGTCTATTCTGCTATTTAATCCAAATAAAATAAATAAATCACAATCAGAATCAAACATTTTTCAAGAAATTTGAAATGCTATTTACAAAAACCAACTTATCTAAATGGCCTATAGAGTTTGCGAGTTAATGGATCAGTAATTTTGTACACATTATAAAAGGAAAGACGTAATTTGAATTCAGCTGTTGAATTGGAAAAAATGCCTCTGATTTATGTGAAAAGTCAAAAAGGCACTGATTTACTGGTTGTCGAGGGTTTTACGTTTACGAAGGAGCGGCAAAGAATAGGTAAATAAAATAATATGGAAATGCACTGAATATGGTACTTAATTAGGGAATGCAATACCGGGATCGCGGGATTCCGCAGTCTTTTTGCGGGATTAATCCCTTATTACGTAAATGGAGCGGGATCTTGGGGGATTGCAGCATTTATCAACCAAGCTTACCCCCATACATTAGCAACTCTGCGAATTTGATTATTTCGCACATTTTGTTGTTGCAGTTCATGCAATAATTACGCGCAAATCCGTATCTGTTATTAACTTTGTTAAACAGCGAGTGAATCGGACTTATATACTGTTTTAAAACGCAGGAACCGTTATTCTTGTAGCCAATATGCCGGACTCGTCGATTGTTTATAAAAGACCTTAGTAGTATAGTGGCTATATGGAAATATTGCGGCGAATATTCTAGAAATCCAGATAGACATGGAGGGGCTATCACTGGCGACAAGAAAAGACGGCGGATGCCGGATGTGATGTATTCTTTCCGCGAAATCCAATGGATTTTCTTGAGAATATTCCCTTAACTGCACAAAATTGCTTATTTTCCAATGTTTTTTACTATCTAATCAATCTAATGATCCCGCAAATACCGGGATCGAAATTTTGCTGCGGGATTGCATTCCCTATTAACTTATCGATGTTCCGGGTGCTGTCACACGTTTATAACGACACCTGTGGTCAAATCTACTACACATAATCATGTGCCTAATCGAAAGCAAAAATCGAAACGCTATTTTTCTGCCTGAAAAGATATTTCTGTTAACCTTAATCGTATGTGCATTTTAAACAACAAACCTTAAAACGAAAAAAAAAACTACTAATCACGCCAAGGACGGTCCCAAGTCCGTGAAAAGTGAGAGGGGTACTAATCACTGTTTTTTAAAAACTTTGGGCAAACGATATTTCTCCAAAGAGTCCAAACAAACCCTTTCCCACGAGAATTTTTGGTATGGCGAAGTTATGGGATGGAAGCACTCAATACAGCATGTACTTTTTTACGGGCCATTAAAAAAACCGAACAGAACTCAACAGAAGTGAAACTTCCCTAGTTTTAAATGTAAACGAATCTCACTCCACTCATTCCCCTCCGAGCATTTCACTATTTTCGTGACCGGACCTAAATAAGTTTCAATTCAAAAAAAGTTTTGAAATTCTCTAAACGGTGTCTGGTACAGCTTTTGTACCTATCCGTTCAAATAACATCAGAAAAAAATTAAAACAAAATCGCTTAATTGCGGTTTTCTGGCATATCTTCGTTAGTAATCGGAATTTTCTCGTTTTCTAAAGCATTATCTATTTATTTATATTATTAATAATCATTTAATTGCGCATATTTTCTCGGAAATCCCTATACGATGACACTGATCGAAATGGTAGGTATACAATTCGTGGAATGGTATACTACTCGCACCCTTCAATGCTATATGTAACGATTCATTTTTTATATATTACGATGTTATTGTTATGCTGGGTTATTACCTACCTGTGGATTTCTTGCCCGAAATATTTCAATGTTTATTATCGTAGCTCTATAAAAAGAAGGAAGAAGCTGTCAATGGGTAGCTATGAAATGTAGGATGCTATAATGTGCGTGCAACTTCATTACCCCTCCATTATCTTATTGAATAATTAGGTAAACGAACCACTTTATGACTGTCGTAAATGCATTTTGTGTGCCTGCTGGTACTAATCGCAAGATCCTAGTTTTCAATCTAGGTTATATGCAGAATTGGGTTACTAAATCAATGGTTTACGGATGTAGGCTACTAGTGTAGTACACACCAGAATGAGTTCGGGTGCATTGGGGTTATCACAAGAAAGAATCAATGAGCGAGAAACTTTTGTGAATAGGTACGCAAGTGGCAATTAATGAATGAAAGCCGAATTTTTCAATTAATTATACAAGAATGCAAGTGGAGTATTTCGAAACGCAGCATGCATTTAATTGTGCCACGCGACTAATGCAGTTTCAAGTGGTATGTATATACTTTTATACAAGTAATATTTTGAGGTATACTTTCAAGTTGTGGGGCGAATTGAAAAAATGAAGCAGTTTCTTAAAAGGCTTGTGTACGAAATTTTGGTTTCTTAGGCACATTTGAATTTTTTCGAAACGACTTAAGATGGAATTTGGGTTTTTTACAATCGACATTTTGTTGTCAGTTTGACACATCGCCAATAAAAAATGTCCAAAAATGCCAATCTTCTATATGATGAAATATTAAAAGACTCCGATGCAAGAAATGCGGTCCAAAGCGCACCAGTTCACATTTCAGACTCTAAACCAACTAATGAGCCCTTACATCGTACTAGTAGCAATACGGAAAAATTGAAAACTGTAATCACATCGGAAAGGCTAGCGCAACTGCGGAAATGCGTCGATGATGCCATAAAAGAACACAAAACCTTCACCATCAAAGGTAATTTGTATGTGACTCGAGATTATTGGTTACTATGGTTTTCTTTGTAGGAGGTTGGCAGAGTCTGAGAAACCAGTTTCTTCTCAGAGGTTGGATTGAAAAATTTGAACCAACTCCTCCAAAACCAAAAACTTCGCTCAAGGATTCGAATAGTTTTTTGGACGATGTATTTCTCAACCTGCCTCCGAAACATACGTGGGAGAGCGATACCAGCTATGTGGTAAAATGTGAGCGTACCATTATGTCACGAATGCTACAAAACCACCCCGTCGATTTTTACTGGAACATGAAGAGGGAGGCTACCGACTGGCATCATAGAATTAACACCCATCAAATTATGAACAGATTTGTGCGCTCGTTGTTCACGTCCAAAGAAGGATTAAATTTGTTGTTACAACAGATGCATTGGTACTGCGAACCTGGAACCTCCGTCGTTAATTTTCCGAGATGTTACACCTTGGGTAAATCTTTTTTCAAAATTACCCACGTTGCTATATTCAGTTTTAGGATTTCCCGATCACTTTAATAACTTTATTGATGACTTCAGAATCACCTCTTGCATAAATTTGCTCAAATGGCTGACTAAAAAGTATCAATACAGAGATGAGAGTCTCGTTAAGTCCTTCGACGGGAAAGTACCGCACACTGCCCTACAATTCGCGTTAGATCGATCCAATGAGTATTTAGCAGTTCAACGGCATGCTGATATTGATCGCGAGACTGCCAACGTGTGGGACCACGAATGGGACCAATTTTTAACTCACTATTATTGTATCGTCCACGAGCATGGTTTAATTATAGATTCCAACGAGTGGAGCCTTCCACTATTCAATGCGGCTGCGAAATCGGTTTTGAACGAATTAAGAAAGTATATGCCGATGTTTGACGTGGATGGGCTGAAAAACGTTTGGATTTTGAAACCTGGCAACAAATGTCGCGGAAGAGGAATTCATCTGATTAAGCACATGGATGATGTTAAAAAAGTAATGAGTTTAAAGTTAAAATACGTTGTTCAAAAATATATAGGTACGTATCTACTGTTTGCAAAAAAATTCATGCTTTGTGGAAAAAGCAGCTTTGCCCCCAAAACTGTTTTCGTTTGCTGCCGCAAAAATAACAAGCTTCCTTTCAGAGAAACCATTGCTGATTTATCAAACCAAGTTCGACATAAGGCAATGGTTTATGGTGACATCGGTGCAACCGCTCCATATATGGATGTACGGGTAACTGCATATTGAAACGTCACTGCCAAGCACAGAACCTACTAACGTCTTGTATTTTCAGTGAATGCTATCTTCGATTCAGCACGCAAATATTTAACCTTGAAAACTTTCACGAATCTCTACATCTTACAAATCATGCAGTCCAATGCAAGTACGCCAATTATACGCAAAGAGACAAATCACTACCAGAACAGAATATGTGGGATAGCAATATATTTAAAAATTACTTGAAAGATATTGGAAAACCAACCGTATGGGATGACATTATATTCCCTGGTATTACCGGCCTTTGGTCTCTTAATCTTGTTTTTTTTTTCTGACCACACAAAATTTAGATATAACTAGAGTAATTCTTTGCAGGTTTACGTGAAAATATAATTGGAACAATGTTGGCATGTCAAGATACAATGGATCGTAGAGCAAACACCTTTGAGTTATACGGTGCAGATTTTATGCTTGGCGAAGATTTTCAGCCTTGGCTGCTGGAAATAAACTCATGCCCCGATTTGTCACCATCCACAAACGTAACCAGACGGATGTGCCCACAATGTCTGCAAGATGTTGTCAAAGGTTAAACATTTGGGCATTTGCTAATGTATTATAAACATTTATTTCTAGTAATGATAGACAATCGTAGAAATCCAAGTGCAGACACTGGTCAATTTCGACTAGTTTACAAGCAAAATTTGCCGAAACCTCCTCTATATCTTGGAATGAGTCTGCTGGTACGCGGAAGAAGATTATTTAAAACGAAGAAAGCCAAATCAAAAGAGTCCAAGGAGAAACTGACACTATTACAAGACATCACCGATGCTACGATCAACAGGCAATTTCCAAAATTAAGTCCAGTTTCAGATTACAACGGTCCTGTTATAAAAGATTTTATTGAAGATATTATCCACGCGCCTTCAATGGAATCAAGTGGATACGAATTTATCCCCGCACTCCCATCCACTTCGGCCAAAAAGAAACACTCGAGTAAACACGAAAGGGTACCAAAAAAAGATAGCAATTCACATAAAAGTTCTTCTAACAAAACAAATTTTATCAACAGAAATCAAAACGTACAAGAGAACGCTAAGATTATGGAAGTTGGCTATAAAAAATTTCGCAGTATGTTCATCAAAAGCGCTTACTTTGGTCTATTTCAGGACTGGAAAATTAAAAGTAAATTCGCGATCACTCCCGAAGACAAGCTCCATTTATGTCATGAAAATATCGATAAGCCAAGCACTAACCTTTTGAAAAATAATTCAATTTTAACCACATACGCAATGCAGAATCCAAACAAAAGTAATAATGAAAGTGTAATCAATAAAAAATGTAAAGAGCAACAGCGCCTACCGTGTGTAAATGTCAAACTTTCGTTTCCGCAATTGCATAAGATAGAACCTAAGCTAAACTTGGAAAATACCTCGAAAGAGTCGAAAAAAATGTAGATGTTTGTTCAAAGTGAACTCTTTCTTAGTGTTTGTGTTAGACTGTTTTGGAAAGAGGCATAGAGAAAATAGATTGAAGCACTGATCAACCCACATGTTGATATTGTAGGCACGTAAAAGAATATAGGTATCGAAAAGTTTCTTGTTATTAAATGAAGACAAATTGATCGAATCTATTATTGTGCTACATTTTAGCACATTTCCAAAAATCTCAGTTGCGTTGGGAAAATTGGCGCTACGAAGTACTTAAACGTATTTCATTTGTTTGAGGTTCAGAACATTACTTAGATAAGTTACTAATTTTGAAGTTGTGGGCTCAGGGCTTGAATGTTCAAAAACACATCCCACAGATCGTATATATAGTTTAGTTTGCGATAGGTTACGTACTTATGATCATACACGATGGCATTCATTTTGTATCCGCACTGATTTTTAGCGCATTTTTGCAAAAATTTTTTTTTGTAAAAAGTAGCTTTTAATCTCACTTTGGCTGGCTGGCTGGCTGGCTGGCAGTAAATGCGCGCCCGTAGAAAAACGCTTGTAAAAAGACAAGGAGTGTACATGCAACTATCGGGGCCGTGTAATTAAGAACGTTAGGGATGGGGCTACAAGATTTGGAGTCGACGACATCTGGACGCCATCCCCGAGCGTATTATATACTAACCTGGAGATTTTTCAGTTTTTATCTATCTTCTTCTACAGTTTTTCTCCGATTGTTTTCAAATTGGTGTCGTCGGGAAGATCTTGTCAACGCGCACAACTCCTGCGTGGCGGAATTTTGTTTTTTTTCCTAGGGGCGAAATAAACCACCTTTTGCGCGGCACGCTTCGAGGGGTAGTCGACTTTGGGCGCCCAAAAGTTTCTTACAGCGCGAATCGCGGTCTCTCTTTCTCGTGTCACTAATAGAAGGTCGAGCTATGTGAGTACCCAAAAGTTGAATACGATTTTATGCCGGGATTTTAGCGAAATCTACCAAAATGTGAATTACGAATGAACGGGACGTCGGAACTGTGTATCGACAAAGGGAATGTGAAGGGAATGTGGTAACCCCCGACGAGATCTTACTGATGGTGGAGTCGAAACTTCAAATCCGAATTGTTGCGGGTGATCAGAAGTGGGTGTCGACAAAGGGAATATGGTAACCCCCGACGAGATCTTACTGATGGTGGAGTCAAAACTTCAAACGCGAATTGCGAGTGCACGGTAAGTGAGAAAATAGTACCGACAAAGTGAACGTGGTAGCTTTCGGCAAGATCTTATTGATGGTGGAGTCAATATTGGCTAATAAAACACTGATCTGCCACACAAAAATGCGCTGAAGTCCCTTCGATCTCACACGAGGACTTTGATAATTTTTTCTTAAATCTACTATTCGTCAAGTCAAGGGGTTTATATAACAAGGGTTCGTTCTGCGAGCAATGACTATAAAATCTACAATCATTTCTGAATTCCCGACGCGATGTAGGAGCAAAGAGTAGGATACTCTTTGGTAGGAGTAACCATGCTGTCGGAAACTAATGGGAAATCGAAGTTAGGTATACCTATACATGCAAAAATGTGAGAATAGTAAAATGGGGTGAGATGACGGCTTACATTCCCGAAAAACAATGGAGAATTTAAATAGGCGCGTTTACTGAACAGTAACAATCGCTGAACCCATTGCTCTAATTTTTGACAGTCTTCTTTGAAATTCGTCGCGGGCCGCGCGTCTTTGCGCACCCCTGGTATAATAAAGTTGCCTTAGCTTATCCTGTCATCGGAGCATCTTCACGTCGATTTATCAGGGTAATCTGAAAAGATTCTGTTGGGCAATTTTTACTTTATTTTATTTATAAGTAAATCCTTTCTTCTTCTTTTTTTTAAATTAATTTTCCAAAAGAACCCTAAATGTGCGTTCTATAAATAATGGTTTTAGCTGTAAGGAGATGCTAGATAATGAATATCTGGATGCTGTTCTTGAATTGTGGTGTTTTGCACATCGATATCGAGGTTAATATCGAGTTGAGGCCGATTTGCATGAAAGGTAAAACTTTTGTAATTGGTTGCATGGTGGCATCTAGTTTGTTGGGCTCAAGGACATCAGTATTCATCTTTTTAATGTTAACTAGATTGGACATAAACAAACGTAATTAGATGCAATTAGTCACGGGGAACCGACTCTAACTTATTATACAAAAATTCAATGTTCAAGTACTTAATGTTTTAATTACAGTAGTAAATATTAGTAATATTTTATGTTAACTTAATTAATTAACTTAATTACTAATTAGAAAATCCCTTTCGGCTCGGCCGATCGGATGTAGGTAGATTTCTCTCCGTCATTTCCTTCCAATATCGCAGAATTGGCTGATTCACGATAATTTGACCGAGATATTTAGTTACCCCAACCCTAATATGGGCCGCTTGCACATAGGCAGTTTAAGCCTCGCTTGGAATTAACCAATGGAGTAAGGCTGGTTAAATTTGACGTTTTGTCAAATTTGAACTAGGTATAATCATGGGCCGGTTGCACAAAGACAGTTTAAACCTCGTTTAGTTAACGCAATGGATTACGATATATGAACGTCAAATTTTAACCAATCTTATAGACCTTAATCCACTGGTTAATTCCAAGCGAGTTTTAAACCGCCTTTGTGCAACCGGCCCTTAAAGTATGGTCGAAATCTGTTCATAATTACGAAGTGTTTCTTGGAAGTGATATATAAACCTATACCTAATTATACTGGTACCATTACAATAGGTAGAGTGACCAAGAGGTAATTTTCCAACACCGTACTTCCCTTTCTGAGATTGCCCTTCAAGCACTTCTCCGTATCGGTATAAATAGTGTATTCACTATCCCCTTATCTACGTTCACTGATTCAATCACTGTTAGAACTAAAAACAAAGTGTTGTTTGTAACAATTGCTGGACATTGCTATGTATTGCAGCAAAGCGGGTACCTTGTAATAAGCACTACTAACAACTTTACTGAAAAAACGGCACTCATTTCTTCGATTTTCGACAATTATACGCCTGTGTTTATTTTGAAATCGACACTGAAGATTACGATCAAGCTTATCTTGAAAAGATTAATTTATTAAAAGGTTTTCGCCTCGGTTTTCGCATAACATCAAAATCTAGCAACTGATTAAAGAAGTGCTCATATCCGATGTTCATTATAGCTTTTTCACAGGTATTACCTGATTTGAATGAGTTGACTACAAAACGACAAATAGTTATCTACATAAAAGTCAAGAAAATAACACATTATTGGCGAGGAAATATTGAAGTACGAGGCCCCCATGGCACCGAGTTTCCGAATCAAGTAATGTCGTTTTACTGACGAGTTTGGTATTACATTTTTATTTATTTATTTAATCATTACATAATCCCATGACCCATGCTATCCTTTAATTTTTTTAATTTTTTTTTAATAGCTAATTTACAGCCTGCTAGTTACAGCTATAAGTAAATGTGATCATCGAGCTACATTTGAGGAAGAAGTTCTCCAGTGAGAGCTCTCCTATAAGATAATAGGTCTCTGATTTGACTTAATCGATCACTGATTTAGCATATCCGTAGGCCACTGTTTTTTTAGTCTTCTGATAATGTTGGGCTGAATGTAAAGTTGTCTTGCTTCCTCATTGGGATGTTCTGGGAGCTGATTTAGGTATTTTCTTGTTAGTCTGGTGATTTCTTCTCCAACAGGCGGAATACCAGAGTCGTCATGCAGGGTCTTATTACCTACTAATGTACCATGGTGCATTGAATATCATTCTAAGTATCTTCGATTGGATTCTTTGTATTATTTGTGTATTGGATGGTTTAGCACAGCCCCAGAGTTGAACTGCATACGTCCATATTGACTTTATTATACACTTATATAGTAGTATTTTATTTTCTGTGGAGAGTTTTGATTTGGGTCCTATTAGCCAGCCAATTTGACGAATTTTTAGGTTTAGGTATTTGTGTTTTCTTTGCTGTGATGTGAGCTTTCCATGTAAGTTTTTGATCGAGTGTTAGCCCTAAGTATTTCACTGGTAATTGTATGTTATTTAGAGTGACAGTGGGACATACGATATTTCGATTAGTGAACGTGACTTGAGTTGATTTTGTGTGATTAACTGTGACTTTCCATCTGTTCATCTAATCTTGAATGAGGTTGAGGTGTGCTTGCAGGTTTGTCAGATGCTATTTGCGGATTATCACTCATTGATATTATGGCGGTATCGTCGGCGAATGTGGCAATTGTAGTGGAGTTTGTGGTTGGGATGTCAGCAGTGAAAATTAAATAGAGAAGGGGGCCTAGGACGCTTCCTTGAGGAACGCCAGATTTTATAGCGTAATAGTTTGAGGTATCGGTGTTGAATCTTACTTGAAAGAATCGGTCAATGAGATATGATTTTAGAATCAGGTAGTGAGGTGTGGGAAGGAGCGTTTTAAGTTTATATAGGAGACCCTCATGCCACACTCGGTCGAAGGCTTGCTGAACGTCCAGGAAGGCAGTTGTACAAAAATTTTTCTCTTCTAGGCTTGTGTGTATGTTTTTGACGATTCTGTGGCGTTGTACCGTTGAGTGGCTTTCTCTAAAGCCAAATTGATGGGTTGGAATTACTATGTTTAGTTCAGTGTCTTCGGAGATTCTTTTCAGCAGTTACGGTTTTAATCCCGATTAAATAAAATAGCAACCGCATAAGAACTGTCAACTGACACCCATTCATGCAGGGTGATTTGGGGATTGTTTGAATTTTTCGCGTTACGCGTAAGTAGTTAAGGTTTTAGCGTTTTTGCAGTATTCATTCCACGATGTGTACTTTTTCAGTTTTCAGCGATGTTTTATTCAATTTAGTGGCTCTTAGCGAAATGCGTTCGAATTGAGGGCCATATATGTTGCTTGTAATTCTTTTGTTTGTGGCTTTAGCTTTAGGTAGATTGTATTGGTAACTTTCCCGACTGTTTTATCAAGGATGATACGTTAATTTGCATGAAATGTTTAATGCACTGTGACTTTGCTCTTACCTACTATAATTAATTGACGCTGGTAATATGTGTTAATGATTTTTTATTCGTAATTCCAATTTTTCTTGTTTGCTAGTTTAAACAACTTGTAATTCCAATAAGTATAGTAAGACAGTTATCAATAGCACCGCTTTTAGTTGTAACACCCTATAGTGTGATTAACGTATTAATTGGGGAATTGATTGGAGATAAACACAATTTCCCAATTCTTCTATTTCAACTATACCATTTTTAGCGCATTTTTGCAAAAATTTTTTTTTGTAAAAAGTAGCTTTTAATCTCACTTTGGCTGGCTGGCTGGCTGGCTGGCTGGTCGGCTGGCTGGCTGGATGGCAGTAAATGCGCGCCCGTAGAAAAACGCTTGTAAAAAGACAAGGAGTGTACATGTAACTATCGGGGCCGTGTAATTAAGAACGTTAGGGATGGGGCTACAAGATTTGGAGTCGACGACATCTGGACGCCATCCCCGAGCGTATTATACTAACCTGGAGATCTTTCAGTTTTTATCTATCTTCTTCTACAGTTTTTCTCCGATTGTTTTCAAATTGTTGTCATCGGGAAGATCTTGTCAACGGCACAACTCCTGCGTGGCGGAATTTTGTTTTTTTTTCCTAGGGGCGAAATAAACCACCTTTTGCGCGGCGCGCTTCAAGGGGTAGTCGACTTTGGGCGCCCAAAAGTTTCTTACAGCGCGAATCGCGGTCTCTCTTTCTTGTGTCACTAATAGAAGGTCGAGCTATGTGAAGTACCCAAAAGTTGAATACGATTTTATGCCGGGATTTTAGCGAAATCTACCAAAATGTAAATTACGAATGAACGGGACGTCGGAACTGTGTATCGACAAAGGGAAAGTGGTAACCCCCGACGAGATCTTACTGATGGTGGAGTCGAAACTTCAAATCCGAATTGTTGCGGGTGATCAGAAGTGGGTGTCGACAAAGGGAATATGGTAACCCCAAAGGATTTTACTGATGGTGGAGTCAAAACTTCAAACGCGAATTGCGAGTGCACGGTAAGTGAGAAAATGGTACCGACAAAGTGAACGTGGTAGCACAGATTTGTCTGTGGTGGTAGCTTTCGGCAAGATCTTATTGATGGTGGAGTCAATATTGGCTAATAAAACACTGATCTGCCACACAAAAATGCGCTGAAGTCCCTTCGATCTCACACGAGGACTTTGATCATTTTTTCATCCATTTCTCACGTTCAGTTTATCCCAGGGTTTATCCTATATCTTACTGGGTGTGTCTTCGGCTTTTTCGTTTGTAATTGTAATATCAATATCTTCAACTCGCCTTTGATTTATAGTGTTTTCGTCCTTATTTTTCTTTCCAACGAATCTAATTTTCTGTCTTGCTGTAGTATTTTTCGTCCATTAATGTCCCTTTATTGCAGTAGGTAATTCAATTTTCTCATTCATTACTTTTAATTTGTTTGCTATTTCGGCGAACATGTTTTCTACTTTTTCCAAAGCAAGGGAACATGAAAAAGCATATGTACAGTAACTAGTGGTAATTTATTTCCTAATATAAGTTGTAATAAGTTATAAAAGTAATGCCAATACCTATACTATTTCCCGACTGGATACCCTGACAAAAGAAGTGATTTTACTGTGGGAACCAATCCCAGATGAATCCCCAAATCCAAAATCAATAGACGCCTGAACCCGACCAGAAATCAATGTTTTCATTTCTGATTTAAAAAATGCATGATGTAATGAGATTATTCATAAAAGTTCACTATTAGGTATAGGCTTTGAATATAATATTTTATATTCAAAGGTAGTCTGTAAGTTGAACTGTAAATTTTCACTACCTACCTAGACAAAAAGTTTCAAAAAGCCAAATTGTTACGTGTGGGATTATAGCATTTAACTTGGAAACGATGATTGGGTCACTTTTTTACCGAATGATGTCAGGAAAAGATTGTGTTACCTTCCATTTGACTGCGTCCTATAGTTTAACAATTTTGCTGTTTTTAGCCAAACTATACTATTATCGCAACTCAGTTATAAAATAATATGTCTTCGACTGTCTACTTTGCCCCTAGATCACCTATCGAAATTCGAATTCAGGATTTCCTTATGATAGGTACCAGCACATATCCTCCAGATGCGCACAAAGCAAATTCTTGAAATGCCTCGATAAAACCCAGTGGTTTGATCAATACCTGAGGATTGGGTTTAATTCTGCACTTTTGAGAGTATGAAATATAGGCTTCGCTTCTGCGTTAGTATGAAATATAGTTATTTGTACAGAGAAGACAGTGGAATTTTTCAACTCGAGTTCAAAGTTTGATACATCTTTCTTCCCAAGTTTTACATATTTTTTTTTCTACAATCAAAAATGAAAAATTATCGTATGCAATAATGAAGTTTGACACACAGCAATCTAGATGCGCGTCTGTTTCGATTTTAAATGTCATTATTAAGATTAACGCGGCAATTGTTTTTTACTTTCCTCACTAGAGAGGAAATTCACATTTTCTTCACCCTTTTTAGAGATGAAACTAGTTGTTTCTAAAGTTTCAGAAAAAAGTAATTACTCGTTAATTTCAAGAAATTTTTCTACACAATATAAGTGGGTAACATTTAATGTTGCGTGCTGAACTGTTAAGTGATAATTACATCGCCTGGGTGACTACGCAAATATTGTTTTTTTGGGCGTCGATTTCGAGTGAATATTAGTTGTATTAATTGAATAAGCTGAAATGTTGGTTTTCCGATTGATAATAGATACAATGATTTATTTGTTCAATAATTTGACGTTCGACTATGTATATAATTTAGAAATTTTGAAAGATTTGGCGAAGGACAGTAAAACAATGATTAGTATGTTTAATTACAGATTCGGATTCGCAGAAAATGTTCCACTTAACATATAATTACTTACTTTTGTCCTTTTTGCAAGTTATAATTTATCGACGATATTCAAGGCAACAAAACAATGTAAATTAAATATAAACTATAATAATGGGAATATGCAATTTTTTTCTAATTGCCTTCTGAAGTATAAAACAGATGAAATTGTCAAAAGCTTGCTATAGTGACCTGCTGTTTCTGGTGAGCTATCATGTATAAAATAAGCGCTTTAGTTATTTTGTGCGTTTCGATACCTACAATACTGGTTTGTACATATATGGTGTTAGAATCCGCGATACTAGTGACGCATTTTTTTAGTGCATGAGCGACGAAATGCAAGAGTTACTCGACATGTTGCACAATACCTGTAGGGAGCAGTCAGGAGCGGCAGAAGGTAATAAAGATCACGTTTGCAATTCCTTATAAGCACATTTTGTTTAGATGTAATCCGTGCGGTTTCCAAAGGAGTATTTGCAGATGACCAAAATTTAAAATGTTACGCTAAGTGTATAATGACTGAAATGTCAACTGTAAGTAGCTATCAAAAATGGGCATTACGATAATTCTACCAAATTATCTGGATTGGTTACAATACTTGCGCAATTGTTTCCTTGGTAATTTCTATCTAACCAAGTGGAATTATCATATAGCTCCATTATTATTGAGAACCAAAAGCCTTTACTTGTCCTTCTTTAATTAACATATAGTGAAGGCAAATGTTGCTAAACTGAGTCGCCCTCCCACTCCTCTCATCTCATGTTGTGACGTATCGAGATGATACTCTGTAACCAAGAATAAGTTTTTGTAGATTAGCGACGATGGAGTTGTTGATGTGGAGGCTACTGTTGCCTTACTTCCGGAAGACGTTCGCTCAAAATTTGAACCGACCGTAAGGAAATGCGGTAGTCCAGGTAAACTTATTCCGTTTTGTGCCAATCTTACACGTTTTGAAACACATTCGTTTCAGCTGGTGCCGACGCTTGTGATACTGCACTCAAAGCTTTCAAATGTTACTATGAAAACGATCCTGCGGTAGATTGTTAATTATTATTGACTGTTTTATACTCTGATTTTATTTGCAGGACTTCTTCTTCCCTTAAGCACTGGTTCCACGATGGATGATATTGACATTGAAAATCTTAATTACCTACAAACACCTAAGTAGTTAATTATTACTGTAAATAGTTGTTTGAAGACATTTTCTTAAGTTAAATATAATGATAAATGAAAATAGTTTGTTTCTGTCATTACGAATACCTATATTCAGGATTAATGAACCCATACCATGTAGGCCTGTAATTATATTTCGATAGAACTCTACGATTCTACAGTATTTTCCAAATCGAAATTTGAAAAAAAGTGGCGCTTTCTTAGATATTTTCGGAGTTTTGGAAAGAGATAATGGTTACATGGGGGCAGATCGGGACTGTGAGGTGAATCAATCATTTCTGGAACATCTTATGCATTCTGCAGTTTTCGTGCCAGGTTTATGAGGTCTTTTTTGCGTATTTCCACTTCAAGTTCTTAATTGCGTCTTTGTGAACATCCCCCGCTATTGTAAATCTTTTTTGGCAATACCACAGATAGGTAATCTGTAGCAATAACTACTCGAATTAGAATTAGAAAGTCCCAGAAAACTGAGGCTGTTTTGGTTAAAAATTGCGCACAATTTAGCCTTGTTTATTGTTATTTTACCCTCAGACGCATTTTTCACCACTGTCCCTTTATTTACTTTCGGAAAACATTTAGTACTTTGCACAACTAGAAAGAATACACTACAGTAGAGTGAATATCGCCGATATCGTGATTTGTCGTGCATATAAACAGTTCTTGGATGAAAAAATAATGATTGAAAAAATTATCAAAGTCCTCGTGTGAGATCGAAGGGACTTCAGCGCATTTTTGTGTGGCAGATCAGTGTTTTATTAGCCAATATTGACTCCACCATCAATAAGATCTTGCCGAAAGCTACCACGTTCACTTTGTCGGTACCATTTTCTCACTTACCGTGCACTCGCAATTCGCGTTTGAAGTTTTGACTCCACCATCAGTAAGATCTCGTCGGGGGTTACCACATTCCCTTTGTCGATACACAGTTCCGACGTCCCGTTCATTCGTAATTACATTTGGTAGATTTCGCTAAAATCCCGGCATAAAATCGTATTCAACTTTTGGGTACTTCACATAGCTCGACCTTCTATTAGTGACACGAGAAAGAGAGACCGCGATTCGCGCTGTAAGAAACTTTTGGGCGCCCAAAGTCGACTACCCCTCGAAGCGCGCCGCGCAAAAGGTGGTTTATTTCGCCCCTAGGAAAAAAAACAAAATTCCGCCACGCAGGAGTTGGTGCGCGTTTGACAAGATCTTCCCGACGACACCAATTTGAAAACAATCGGAGAAAAACTGTAGAAGAAGATAGATAAAAACTGAAAATCTCCAGGTTAGTATAATACGCTCGGGGATGGCGTCCAGATGTCGTCGACTCCAAATCTTGTAGCCCCATCCCTAACGTTCTTAATTACACGGCCCCGATAGTTACATGTACACTCCTTGTCTTTTTCAAGCGTTTTTTCTACGGGCGCGCATTTACTGCCAGCCAGCCAGCCAGCCGCCAGCCAGCCAGCCAAAGTGAGATTAAAAGCTACTTTTTACAAAAAAAAATTTTTGCAAAAATGCGCTAAAAAGAGTTAGAGAGACAGACAGACAGGCATACACGAATGAAAATCGATGTGCAAATCCACTTTAGTGGAAGATTTCTCAATTTCATATTGGATATAGGTGTCGACCCTAAACTTTGATTTATATTTATTATTCCTTAGTATTGAAACTATTTTTTTAAACTTTCAGTTACTTACGTATTTTTTTGGTGCATGTTAAACTTGAATATGACAAATCAAAAATTCCCGTTGTACCTACCTAATGCTAAAAAACTAAAATTTCGTGTATATTTTGATCCAACTTTAAGGGGTTGATACCTAGGTATAACTTTATCTAACACTTTCAGAGACTTTTCGAAAATTTAACAGGTTTAACTGAGTTGGCAGATTTTGCTACGATATCAATTATTGCCACAATTGTTGCCATGGTAATTTCCATTCCGGTTAATGCAGTTACAAAAAAACAAAAATATTATCAACTTTATTACAATGTCTCAAAAATGGGTGTCATTATATATCTAAAATCAAGGAATAATTATTAGTTACTCTTTGCTAAAATTCTAAAGAGTGAAGAATGTAGTGGTTGTGCCGGTTGAATCAAAGTAAATGGTATAAATAGGAGCTGTGCATCACAAACTCATTCCATTCATAGATAGTACATACAGCAACAGGAACGTGCGTTGAATGTATTTAAAGGAAGCTTAATTTCCCATAATTCAGTCAGTTCTGCGACTCTAGAAATCACAAAAGAACAAAGAACTCAGGCCAATGCAGAACACAACAAAATCTAATGGATTTAGAATTCAATTTCATTTTCTATATTAAAACTGGCAACAATTTTTACAGAAAATTATTCACGAATTTAAAGCTAATAAGATTCCATTTCAATTTTTTGGACAGTCAAGCTTTCAATTAGCAATAAAATATCGAATCACAGTCTTTCCTAACAAATATGATACTGAGCATTAGGTAATCACAAAATTTGGCACAAGACTGCCCTTAACACAGTTTGAGATTATTGGTTATAAAGAGGATTCTTGAATTCGGAAGTGGCTTTCTTATAAAGTGGATTATCACTTCTATTCCATTTGGCGCTAGCCCTCTCTTTTTCAAATTTCGCATACTCCTGCCTATCGTGGATGGTGGTTCCTACCTTCCATATCACTAGGAGAATAATACCTGCCAGAACTATACTACCGATGACGAGTAACATTATTGCTAAAATGAAAAAAATGAAACGTAACCGTAAGGTGGCAGTTTTACTTACGTACTCAAAATGTCGACTCTTTCACTACATATTTTAGTTCTTTGGGCGGTGACCATAATTTCGTTACTCTCATCGTATGTGTACTGAAAGATTATTGTACAGCCCGAGTTGTCTGGAGTTCTGCAAATTTTAACGTTCTCATAGGTATCTTCTTCATTGATTTTGTCGATTACGCTGACAGTGAATGCTGTACATTTAATGAGACAGTCAGATGGACTATAGACCCCCGATTTGTATGCCTGGCATTCTACACAGTTTCGCAGCTCCTCGCACCTGAAAATCTCAAAATTTATTGACCCGTTATCTAAATGTCTATGAGTACCTCTGCCCTGGACAAGAAGGACATTCTTCACAGTACTTTCCGGAGTACCTAAATTCATCGACAACGAAACACTGGCATTCGCCACAAGCACAGCTACCTTGTCCGGAACAGACAGCACCTTCACTGTTAGGAGCTATACATGTCGTGTTGGTATCCGGGCATTCGCAAGCTTCACCAGTCCAGCCCGCCAGGCACTTGCACTGTCCGCAATCGCAAATGCCGTTGTCTTTTCCAGAGCACACCTGCCCATTGTTTCGCTTACAGGAATAATTGTCGCAGTGGCAAAATTTGCCGTAAATAATTTGTGGACTTGGACGCTTAACGCACTCGCATTTGCCACATTTGCATGACCCCAAACCTGAACATATCTCCGTACTGTTGATATTGGGCTTACAGTCGCTAATATCGTCGGTAATTGAGGTTGTTCTGTCGCACTCGCAATTTCTACCGAACCTACCGGGATTACACCTGCACACGCCGCATTGCAGATCACCATGGTCAGTACAATTGGGCGATTGAGAAATAAAATCGGGATGGTAATTGTGCTCGCATGGACAATCACAGGTGACAGTCAATTCTATTTGAAGACTTTCGTCTATACCCTCAGGTTTAATTTTGATTATTTGAGGAGGCGCGCCGGATTTTTGACATTGCAAGGGGCGAATAGTTGCTGTGAAGTCGATGATTTCACCAACGTGAATATTACTGCACCCATTTTCTTTGGGTTTCGAGCACTTTGAGGAGTATTTGATTTCCACCTCGTTTCCAGAATTATCGGTTATTGCTACAGTGTCTACGATTTTCTAAAAAACTTCAAATTACAACACCACCAGCACTTACATTCCAACTTACGTTGTAATTCTCCGCCACCAAACTGACTACGTTATCGGAATTTTGCGTGAGTCCACCGGCAACCGAATTTTCGATACGTTGCTGTAATCTTTCGTAAATTTTGACAATGCGATCATTTCCTTTGCCTTTAACTATCGCAAAAATTAAGTTAATATTATTTTGTTTGGCAACGTAGTTTATTTGCGATATGGAGGGGTAGTCGTAGATTAAATCGTGCGTGTACTTGTTGTTCTCCATGTGGCATTTGGCGTCGTTAGGCTCCACGACTCCTGCCAATTTGCCATCGCCGGCGATATGAAAGTCAGCATCCGTCGAAAAGACAATCAAGTGACGAGCTTGGTCGCGCCAACCGATCTCCTTTTTGCAAACCATCGCTTGCATGACTGCATCGAATCCACCTTCGGGGAAATCTAAATTTCCCGAAACCTTCGCCTTTTTAACTTCCTCCGAGAACGCCTTCGAGTTATCTGTTAAGGACATGTGATTTTTAAAGCTGTACGGAGGAACGCAGTGTACGATTTCGCCTTGCTTTCGGAAGCTGCATGGGGAGTTTATTCTGTAACAAAATCGGATGTAGGGTGCGGTTACAATAGACGAAAACACTTACTTTGCCGGTACTGTACTGATGAAAGGCATATCCGTTTTGTCAACGAAGCTTCCAAATCCCAAGCGGAAATTACTGGTCAAATTTCGCATAGTCTCCGCTAACTTACCACCAAGTTTGGCTAACTTCTCTCTATGCTCTTCCATAGATGCCGATAAGTCCATAATGTAGTATAAGTCCACGGGATAGTTTTCTGCTTGTCTGTATTGAAAAGGTAACATAAACTCTTCTCCCTTACGAAGGGTGAGCCTAACTTTCTGCGGCCCAATTTGAGTGGCTGTTCCGTCCTCGTGAGATTGCAGCTTGTCATTCTTATCTATAATGTAAACCTTTGCGGGATCGACTATTTTACTTTCGGAGCACCACGTTTGTTTGTCAATGTCTTTGTTTGCGCAATGAATGGGTGTTGTTCCATTGGAAATGGACGCATACTAACATCGCACTTATTAATATTATCGACACGAATTATTAAAATACATACCGGTTCGATGCACCATATACATTCAATATCCTGTATACAATCACTACATTTTTCGTTAGCGAAACAGTTTGTTTTTGCTTGAACTTGAAGGGAGTACAATGCGATAAGAAGTAGAAAGCTTAAAAACTTCATGATGCTGCCCGACTGTTTTTTCAACTGATCACTATCGGCCAAAAAACGGATGTGCGGTTGTGACGTCAGTCTACACATTAGTAATCACGGAAGTAAGAAACCATGGGCAATATTTTTAGTAAACGCTGAAGGGAAGGTATTTAAAGACTGAACGCTACTTGAAAGGAAAGTTTGTATAATGTGTCAAGCGTTGATATGATTTTAATTAAATATGTAATTACCCACATATCTCTAATAATGTTGGAATGTAATGTTATGAATAGTCCAGGTACGTACCTACCAAGAATTGGATTGTCAGATTCAGATAGGCTCGTGAGTCAGTAGTTATGAGTACCCGTTATCTACCGTCAATTATAGTCATACTTAAAAATGGGAAA
The DNA here is from genome assembly GCF_008802855.1 of Photinus pyralis. NCBI lineage: Eukaryota > Metazoa > Arthropoda > Insecta > Coleoptera > Lampyridae > Photinus > Photinus pyralis. Next base: position 18,356,862 of record NW_022170596.1, read on the forward strand.
CATTTATCTGTAGGTAGTTCCGCTCGCCCAAAAATGTAAAGATAAAAGTAAACGGTTGGAAACGATAGTATACCTACCTACCTACTACAGATTAACATAAAAAATGTCGCCAAAAGATTCTATAGGTCAAACAAACTAAAACATTAAAATTGTGCCTAACTATAAGAGAATAAGTGAACCTTTGCAGGGAATAGGTCGGTTGGACTCCTCTCCAGGTCCATTTTTTGGAAAGTCATTTTTGGCACAATATTTAGTAATTTTCAGTCAGGACATGTGATTGGTTTTTTGCAAGGAATAACATCATTCTTTGCAAAAACATCCATTCAACATCGTTAAGTATGACTTTACAATACTAGCTGTAGCTGTGTATACTACCATTGAACATTGAATAAATAAATAATTTTACTTATTCAATGATACTACCTACTCATTTCTTAACAAACAAACTGAAACTAGGGATTAATAATAACATAAAATCTAGATTTTAATTTTGTGTAGGTAGTATAGACAAAGGAGACATGTAGAAAGTACATGCTTGTTTCCATAATGAGCGATGAAGCAAAGGAAATTTGCCAACAGCTAAAACTGCATGATACTGCCCAAAATACCACCGCCACACTTGTGGCACAAATTCTAAAAAAAGGCAGTAAATGCCTCATACATACATGGCGCTTTTGTGCATTGGCACTTTCAAAAAATGTGTACATTATAAAATGCTTGTATAAAGTTAAAACATCTCATACTCATACTCAATCACTTGTATTGAATGTTGTGAGGATATTGAAACACCCTTATTTATAAATTGCTTATTTCATTAAATTGCAAAAGCAAAAAAGTCTGTAGAGATTACACCAAATTAGATTTATTTATGAATAATTAACTATCACAATTGATCACAATAACATTTTAAATACATAATAACACAGTCAGATTTTATTGTCTACACGTTTATGCACAATGCCATGTGATTTTAATGTACTGCTTTGATTAAATGACTGGCCACAAATTTTACAAACATAAGGGCGTTCGCCTGTGTGAATTCTTGTATGCTTCACTAGCATCATTCTGGTGGTAAACCCTTTTTCACACACTTCACAGTTAAAGGGCTTTTCGCCAGTGTGAGATCTAAGATGAACAGTTAGTTGACCTGAAAGTAGCATAATATGCGAATGTAAACACAATGTGGTTATAAGTTACCTGTAGTTGACATTTGCTTCCCACACACAGTGCACAAAGCTGTCTTTCTTCCACTATGAATCAATCTATGCCTCTTCATATCATTGCTCTGTCGAAAAGCGAACCCACAAATATCACAAATGTATGGCCTTTCATCCGTATGGCACCGCATGTGTACTTTTAAAACACCTGCAGAGATTAACTTGCAACTGCGGTACAAATATTTCAAATACTACCTTTAGATGTGTAACGTTTTTCACAAACTTCGCATTTATATGGTTTATATCCGCAGTGCGAACACAAGTGGTGCTGTTCTAAGTTACTCTTCTGCCGAAAACCTTTTCCACAGATTGAACATAAAAATGGCTTTTCGCCAGTGTGATGTTTCATGTGCTCAGCTAAAATACTAGGATACGGAAATTCTTTACCACAAACAGAGCAAATGTGTACTTTTTTCATGTAATTTTCTTCGTGTGTTACCATATGACGCCTCAAGCTTTCCGCAGTTAAACAACCTTAAATCAAAGATAAGTACTGTGTATCATTTGAAAAGTCTGCTAAACCTTTGTCACACTTTTCACAAGGGAATGGTTTCTTATCTGAATGTTTAAAGCTGTGCCTTTTTAATAAGTACGAATAATTAAACCTTTGCCCACACACATCGCAAACATGCAGCTTATCTTCAAGATTCGTATGAGTTCGCTTGTGCAAGGTTAAATGTGATTGCTTAGTAAATGATTTTAAACATTCCATACACTGATGTTGCTGGTTCTCTTTTTGTGTCGAGGTGTGCTGTTTCAGCTTTGGTTGCAAGGTTAACATTTCATTGTTTGTTCGGTCGGTCGTGATGCTACTTTCGCATTGGTCTTCTTTGGCTGCAGTTTGTACAAGTCGAAAGTTTGCGTTGGAGTCCTTACAAAGCTCAATGAAGTAATATATTTTACACATCATATCGACACAGTCTATGCAAAGATGTTGTGGTAAACCATCACTCTGGGAGATCTTAAAGGGATTAGTTAATATACATTTTAAGAACAAACACAAATTTCTAACCTCAATTGCGGTCAAGTTGTATATAAAGTCGACCATTTGTATTGAGTCTCCATTCCATATTTGTATTTCAAAAATGGATAATAAATCTTCTTTTTCGGACATGCAAGTGCGGCAAGTGTTCTTAAATTTTTCAGCTTCCATTGTACAAAAAAACCTAAATAAACATTACGCAAAGACCCTTTTAAATTGAATGGATGTTCATTGACTTGCAGATGTGTTGCAGATTGACTCCCTCGGTACTGCGCAAACGCAAGCGCGCTTAAATTTGAATTTGTTTTAACGCACTAATTAATAAAATCTTCGGTCATCACTGTGAATTCCAGTTACATTTTATAGCCCCAACTTGAAAGCAACCGTCACGATCTTTTACACTTTACAGCATAATATGGAATAAACAACAAGAATTGTAACGTTATTAAAATCAAACTAACGGTTTTGTGCCCCCAAGAGTCCCAAGACCAGAAACCTTTGATTCAACAACCCAAGGTTCTTGAATGAGAGCAATGTCCTACTTTACAGTGAGGTGTCTGCCTAAGGTTTATGGCTTATGCAGCGTTGCTAGAATCAGACTCCATATTCACAAACTCCTTAAAATTTGAAATAAGCCCGGGTGAACTGGCCACAAGTTGCCTCAACTGTGATGCTTAACCGTAGCTTCTTGCATTTTGCCCCTGTAGCAGCTGCTAGTGCTGTTGTGGTGATTGTACTTCAGGTTCGGAAGGTTTTTTTTTGGAGCTGTGGAAGCACCTCCACCTTCTTCCATGGCTTGAGAAGTGATGGAACTGGATTTTTTAGGGTATTATCTGCGCTCCCATATGAGGAGATAACTCGAGGCATAACTGCCCTGCTCCCTTTTCTGGGCTTCTCGCTTTGAACTTGCCAGCGCTTCTGAGGGTACCGTTTGATTTTTCAGCTTCGTTTGGATTATACCCAGCAGCCTATGAGTTTTTTGAACCGCATAAAAATATTGGGGAGATCGTAGATTTATTTATTAATAATTTTAGCCCAAACGAGAGCAACGAATCTTCTCATCAAAATATCCACGAAAATATCTTATGGTAATTGTAGGAACAGTCTGAGCCATCCCCTCTAGCGTACCAAAATGTTATGCTAGGTGTAAGGAAAGGAATGCTGAATTTTCATTTCCTGGGTAGGTATTCCAGACACCCCCCCCCCTTCTGCATTCTCCCCCAAAATATTTAATGGTTTTAGCACTTACACCATAACGTTTAAGAAAGGACCACGAACCATAACACCGCAAGTCTGTGGGGTAGGGAAAGGAAGGTTTGATCGTCTTTTATAATAAATTGTCATGGGTGCCTTTAGGGCTGAATGTTTTTAAACAAGAACGCAGTACCGGAAGTCAAAAAATTCCACAAAAATCTAACGATTGATGAACTGAATTTGTTTCAGGGGGGGTCCTTAAATGACACGGACATTCGCCCACGTATATGATGGATGTATGTATACCAATAAAGGGGAAACAGAGAAGTTACTTTCGCCATTTCTGTGTTAAAACGTTTTGCAATAGCAACAGTTTTTAGATCTTGGGAAGTAAATTTGCCATCGTTTTAGAATTCCGAAAATAACTAGTATACAGAAAGCCGGATGCATTTGATTGGACCATTTTTTGAAACGGGCGAATCGGAGCGAGTCTTGCAGCTGTGACGTCATAATCACTAGTCGTCACGTGATCAATTATGTCGTTGCTGCCGTTCCGAGCGTGTTGTATTTTTTCGGTTTTCTGCTAATTTACGAAGTGCGATATTAAAATAAACTTAAAAAAAGTCAAAAAAGACGGGTATAATTGTGGCAAATAGTTCGTCTCGGTCCATCATACGTTAATCGGGGTTTAAACGTAATGTTAAACTACAAAAAGTTATGGCGTCCCTTCTCCTTTTCGTTCGAATTTAAATCGGCCTTTGCGTATATGATCTCATGATGCGACCACGTAAATTTTGATTATGTTGTTAAATTCAACCCTTAAAGTAAAAAATTCACAAATCGGTGTTCTGTTAAATGTTATCGGAAGAACAAGAAGATGGCGTCCTATTTTAAATTCAGAATCCTTAAACTATAATGTGCTCCGACGGTTACACATTTTATTTGAGATAGCGTAGTACGGGGTGGTCTAGGGGGTGGGGAATATCACCCAGTATACGGTGGTTCGTATGGCACCTTTGCTAATAGGTAATCGTTCCTCTGTTGCTGGGGGGATTCCGTACTTCTCAGATTTCCCGGTATTGCGTTCTCAGTTGCGGTAATGGGTATGGGAATGCTGGGGCGCAGAAATGGACATGGAGAATGGGGTGGTATTGGTGATGGGTATGGGATTGGAGCGCGGGCGCGGAAATGGACACTAGGAATGGGAATGAGAATCCTTAAACTATAAAGTGCTCCGACGGTTACACATTTTATTTGAGGTAGCGTACGGGGTGGTCTAGGGGGTGGGGAATATCACCCAGTATACGGTGGTTCGTGGCACCTTTTTTAACTAAATTTGATCTACGCGTGTTTGTCGACTAAGATGCACTTTCGATGCAAGATGCAAGCTCAATCCCGAATTAAGAGGTCAAGGAAACAGCAGTTGGGGCTGCAATCGAACACAAAACTACGTGGGGCGTTATTAAAAACAATGAAGGTTCCCGAGCCAGTAGGTACATTACAAATATTAATCGCAAATTGTAAACTACTCGTTACTTTTATTATTTATGCCTGATAGTTACGCAACACGCAAATACGCGTTTGTATTGTTAAATTCTTCAAATGTAGGTAGGTATAACGTATAACATTTAGGTAACATTTTTCAGAAATTGCTCTTTCTACATAAAACTCAAACCGCTTTACATCTATAATTTACTGATCGCACAATTTAAGGATTGCCTATACTCCTTTTCGAAAGACTTAATTCTTGTGCGATTCAGAACTACAATTACTTTTATACCTACAAGAATGAAGTAATCAGTGTGTACCTACACATATTTTTCAAAAATGTTTCAGAACGAATTTGCATGAAATGGAATTAAAATAACACCCTAAAGATTTTTTAATTCATGTATGTCCAGCTCATTTCCGTGCAGATGAAGTGAAAATCCGAAAATTGTAATGACAATTATAATAATTATCGCAGAAGGGTAGGTGTGTTGTAACATTTTAGTTTTAAGTATCTACTTATACACTGCATTTCTTGGTTTCCATTTGGAAAGCTCTAAATTCTATGAAACAACGGCATCATGTGCTGATATTCACACCAAAAAGATGTCAACACTTTACCGCTATTATGTTAAATGCGGAAACCTTTTATCGGAAATCAATTAAAAGCAATTCGTGGTCGTGGTTTCTTGCCAAGATCACAGCTGATAAAAGAACCAGGATAAAAGTTCGACTTTTCTTGCATTTCCTTCAAGATTCCCACCAATCGCTCTCTTCGCGCACTAATTTTATAGACATTATAATAGGATTATTTTTTTTTCGTATAGGTACTTGGAGAAGGTTCTGCATGTGACGTTGTTTATATAGTTACATACTTCAGATATGAAATCAGCTAACAAAACTGCAAAAGTGCTAGTGGTTTTGACGTTCGAAGCTCACATGCGGCCCCTGTTTACTTTCGAGCCCACTTCAACTCATCTTCTACTTTCAACTTTGGCGTTACATTAACCGTTCTCGTGATTTCGATACAGCTGTTACTATGGGAGGGTGTTTATTTCTGTTTTGCGCACACATTTCTTTCATTAACTGAAATCTTGATCGAATATGCAATTTGTTGCTAAAGCAGCTTGGTTTTTACCGAGGTATTTACAAAAATATCTACGACGTCGTTGCGGTATCGATCGAGTGCAAATAAGGACTCGCTATTCAAGTACCTATAAAACAATATTATAATTAATACGAAATTATTTACCTATTTATTTCATATTTGCTCGTGTATGATTATAGTACCTATTTGGTGGCAAATTTACCACTTTTACATCAAGCTTGTTTTCGAATAAACTTCGTGCGATTTTGAGACATATGTGTTTCGACGTTTCTCTTACAAGAAATAGTGTTTGGAATTCATCGGTTAATCCGATTTTCTTCATTAGGAACTCAATACCTACTAATTGATTGCCGAATTAATGTAGTATAGTAGTGGTTTATCAATTTCTGAGCTCATTGCATAGGATCATCCGGTAGTGAAACCTGTGCCATTGGTCTAATTTTCATATTTGCTTGCATTTTATCGAATCATTAACGTTCAAACACCGATTGATTTCCACCGAATTGAGTCAATTGTCAGCAGTCAGCACGCAATTGCTCCTGTACAACCATAGATAGATAGATTGCTTCTGGAGGGCGTAGTCTGAACCGGTTGGGCGGTTTACTCGAAGATACCATAAATTCGACTTTATCATCTGATTTAATTGATGAAGAATCCGATAAATCAGATTCAGATGAGTCTTTAACAGTTGAAGCACCAGCTACATCACTTAAGTTAAGAGTACTGTAAGTGACTATAATAGCGTCTTCCAACATGAATTGAAAAATGCTCTAAAAATGTGAGAAATTGCGCTTTGAAACTCATCATTAATAACTTTTTGACACCTTGTATTAGAATATTTCAAACCTTGAGACCGTAGGTACTGTACGTTTCGTAGACAACCGAAGTATATAATTCACCAAAAAAAATCGAAAGAACGCTTTGTGATTAGTTAAAATGCTGAATATGTATATACTTCTGCTAAATGAATTTTTTCAAACGAAATTTTAAGGGCTTTCAGAACGAAGTACCATCTGCACCCCTTTTCTGTATTTTAAGTTTTATTCCAGCACACATAGATTTAATTCAACGAAAAAGATCCAAAAGCCCACTTCAAAATAAAATGGACTTTTTTTAAAAATATTTTTAGAACATCCACAATTACTGGAATATTCGGGGTGGAACGTTTTAAAAGAGACACGCTGTATGTTTGGAAAAGTCTTCGTGTACAGCTAACTTCAACGCTACGCGGTATATAATTTCTTTCAAAAAGGGTGTAATTTGCGTCTTAAATGGTTTTAATACGCACCTGGTTGGGACTTAATGAATAAATCTGTCGCCGCATTTTGATTCATTTAGCTCCACAAAAATATGTTGGGCTCTTTTCCTCTAAATCTACTTTATATGTAACACACGATTTCCAGAAGGGTAATTTTTGCCACTCAGCTCTTTGAACTCGTTAAAATCGATTGGCGAAGGTTTGACATCGCTGTCCCTTTTCGTCCTGAAGTTAGACAAGGCACAGGTGGACAGACGGACAAAACCATCACATAAAGGGAATTTTTTTTCGAAAAATTCCTCTAAAAATAGCGTCACGGGTTTAAAAGGTCCATGGAATTAGATGGATTCAGTTAGTACCCCTGAATCGGCACCCCAATTTGCTACATCCCCAAAATTTTCCGTTGTGCAACTTAATGGCGAAATACCATCTTCCTCGTCCAGATTTGACACTAATACTATAGGTATGTGCTGATATGTGCGCCAATTCCCAAGTTGTGGGCGCCTTTCGTTTGGGAGAAAGTCAAAATTTCCTGTTAGTGGTCGAACTTAATTTTAAACCCCAACATCCTCGTATCTATATAACTCTATAACATCATAGTTTTGCACTTGTGAAGATTTGTGCACCTATCCTCAGTTTTTGTGAGCCTTTACTCATTTTTTTGTTTGGTTAAGGGCGTTGCGGTCATATTTTACATCGTTTTGCTGGATTATACTGAAAGCTTTGAAAAGAGATAATATTGTTAAACCTTTACAGTTTGAGATTCAAAGCTTCACACTTAGATCCTATAAATGCTAGACAAAGACACAGTACTACCCCATTAATAATGAAATGAGTACCTTGGCCAAATTATTATATTATTATTGATTGATCAGCACCATGAATGATAAGTAAGATAACAGTACTTACGTAATATTTAACTTATAGGCTTGTACCTATTTGAATGTAGTAAATTCCCTATAAAATGTAACATTTATTTCATTGGTATGCTCAGGCCCGTAGGCAGGGGGTGGCCAGGTGCGCCCTAGAACGTGGTCTTGCCCCCACTGGAAATTACGGTTGATGGTTCGTTTACAAAAATTACAGAGGACGTCTTTATGAAAAACTTCTTAAGCCCCACCTGGAAAAATACCGGCCACCCCTGCTACTTCATTCTGACTACGGGTCTGGGTATGCTAGCACAATCAGAGCAATGTGCGCGCGGATGCACCATCCTGTTGAAACCAACAGAGTTTCCAACTTTTGTTTTTTTGTGTCGTATATCGTTGTATTCCTCATAAAAAATGCTACTCAATACAGCATGTATTTTCTTTGTCGGCCATATAAAAAATAAAGTTGGTGATGATTTCTTCGAAACGAAACTGTACCTACTTGTGGGTATATTGAACATTTCTCAAAGTTGTCTTGTAGAGGTCAAATAGTGGCAATGGGAAAGTGTTTTTTTTGTATCTGTTGAAATGACATCAGAAAAAAATAAAAGCAAAATTAGAATCTCTCTTTCCGGAATATCTTCGGAATTTTTTGGTTTTCTTTACAGCACGATAATAACTTTCCATTTCGCGAACTCCGTTAAGTTTAAATTGTGTACATGGTCCTAAATCTAACTTTATTATTGTACAAGAATGGCGTGGACGTGGAATGGATTTCCACCGATTGAAAATACCTAATTGTGAAATTGTGGAAGGGTTACGTCCGAAATTATTAGTTTACGCGACGATAGTATATCCATTAATAGTATTTAAGTCTGATCCGACCGTCCGTCCATCCGTGACCGCGATTACAGAAGTCAATTTTTCGAGAGATTTTCTCCCATTACCGTGAGTAATAGAACAACAAAAGTTATTTAACATTTTACCAGAGAATGTCGTACCTAGAAAATTACATAATAAATTGATTTTCAGTACTCATGGACAAATGGTCAAAATTGTTAGCAAGCTTTTCTAAATAAAAATTCCAATTTCTTTGAGTATTCCACGTTAGAACATGCATTTGTCACTACAACGTCCTTTTTCAAAATATGTGCGTACTCTGCATATAATAAAACGACATCAGTAATTACAATTACATCCGAACATTTAAAGAGATAGGTAACCTCGTAACCAAATAGGTAATAAACTAAATTGTGGATTTTACCCTTCTTGCATCTTTTATGCCTTAGTTGTGTTCCGATGTATAATATTTAACATAGGTACCTAATGTTAATTGTTGTATTTATAGCCGCCTTAATAATGGAAGAAAATCTCTTGAAAGCTTTAGACTAAAAAATAAAAAGAGTACCTATACCTAAACTTAGTGCCCATTATAGACTGCATCCCTAATTAATTAATTAATTAAGTTAATACAATTATTATTGTATGTATAGGTATATAAATAAGTATAGGTACTACATCGAATTCATGGCAAATGATCCTACTTTTCAGTGTAAAAGGAATTACATTAAAATAAACGTAAGATTATTGATCAGTTAATGTACCTACCCGCTGAAATAGAGCAATTTCTATTTACATTTCAATATTAACGAAATCTGTGACCCAATTTGCTTCGTCACTGACTTCGTTTTAAATTTCGGTAAGTACACGGACAAATAATTTCGAAGATAATAAGTTTCCCTAATGGTTTTCATGTATTGTATTATATGACAAGGCTTTATTACACAATGGAAATAATGTTTACACCGTTTGAAAGGGTGAACAAAAGTCGCTTCTGACCAATACCGAGTATAACGCTGAAACCGAAATCACCAATCCCGGGGTGACCTACCCCTACGAGCGGTTCTGATCATCGGTCTTTTAACCCTATGGGGGTGTAGGCGGAGCTTATTAGACGTCACGTGTTGGTATTACGACACCTACGCGTTTAGTGATCAAATTTTTCGTAAAGGATTTCTTATCAGTTGTGTGACGTTCATGCGAAGACTACCACATAGATATACATTACGTCGAATCCGTCTTATACGGATCTGCACTGGAAGGTACGTTATACTTATATCTATATTTGAAATTTTTTAACTTGTGAGATAACACTAATCTAATTGAAGGTAATAAGTAAATTTGCGCAATGTTGCTAAATGGGCATAGATCCCGAAATAGCTAAACAAAAAAAAAAAGTAAATTTGCAAAACATCAGGAACCTATGTAAATCTACTGTCTTTTTGTTGCCGTTATAATATCACGTTAGAGATGTAAAAGAACAAATTTCGTTTGCGGTTTCTCCAACAAATCATACAATTATACCTATTTTGGTACAAAACACACTTTAAACACTCTCACTTCATCGTTGAGTATCTGTCGTTTAAGTTTCATTATACGGTAATAGTTTTATAGTTCACAACTCATACGCGATTAACGCTTAGGTTACTTGTGCGAGTGCTATGGTATCTTACTTATTTTAATTGCATTTTGATATTTATAATGCTATTGAAATTAGTGGTTAACCAAACAAAAATGAAGATTTAGCGTTACAACGATAAAAATGACTTCAATTTGTGTATCTAATTTTCATCTTTCTCCATAGCTTACGAAATAATTATAAATTACATACCTACTATAAAAATATATCAAAACTGTTTTTGTTAGGATATTGTTGCATGTTAAATTATTATAAACTTCATTGAATTTTTAGGATTATTATTATTATCCATTCATGTATCGATATAGGTACCTACTTTTAACTTGCATTACATCTGCATTAAATTTTTTTAATGTTTCACTTGTTTCTTACTCCCTATTGGGAAACCGTCGGATTTAGCCGTATGCTAGCTTACCTAGAGTTGTACATTGTCAAACGTAGGTACAAGATTTCCTTTAAAAAATATCCCCGGAAAAATTTCATACCAGAAACTCCAGGAAAATTAAAAAAAAATAATCTAAACCTTCAAATAACCTAGCGTCCAACACTGCTCCTTTTGAATTCCTTAAGAGCGCAAAATGCCATAGGGTTATTGTTTCCCGGGGTTTTTTGTCGGGGGTTCGATTTCAATCACTTGTATATTCAAAATCTGCCCGACCGCAGCGAAAAAATATTTCAACCCATTACCCAAGAATGGCGAGCGTATAAGTAATTATTTTTAATGTTAAGTACCAGTAACTGGAAGTACCTGAACTACTTGGACTGCTAATATGAAATTTTCCACATTTTTTCATCACTTTTACGATGCTTTTGAATTATGGATTTGAACATCTTTTGAGGTTGAAACGATACTATTATTATAGGTACTCCTTATAAAAAAATTAGAAAAAGGGTTAAAATCTCTGCAAATAGGAATGCAACTAAAACGTCGTCTAATCCAATAGGCACTATTAATTATTGTCACCTTCCCTTTTTACTATTTACAACGAGATTTACAAAGACTGATTATAAATAATAATCCAATGTTTCTGACCCTTGCTGATCATTTAAGTACCCTCGTTATATTGAATCTGGGCATAGTCTTTTTTACTACTAGATTGTTTGTTAATTATACAACAGTCCAAAATGTATACCTATAGGTACGTACATATACTTTAATTTTTTTGTACTTATTTATGTACAACTTGTAATACATTTTTGGTAGATTTCGAAGTGCAATGTTAATGCTTTTGCAAGTGTTGTTGTGCCTATCAGATAAATGTTTATATTTTATTATCTATAAGGAATAAGATTTCTGGGAGCTGCAAAATGCAGCGGATATTTTCCAACCTTTTGACGGCTTTTAAGGATATATGCATACCCAAAATAGTGTAATTGGGGCAAAAAAAAATTCACCTTCTGAAAATCATTAGCCACGTCTAGCTATAGTAGTCTCTGAGTACAGTCTCCTTTTCGGCTATTCAATATTCTATATATTAATATTAATTAATATTCGATCAGAACAGTCCGTTATATTGAGAGAGTTCTAATTTTTGTGATTTCCTTGTTTCATTACGTTTACAGGATCTACAAGACACCTTTTAAGTCCTTATAAAAGTCCCCTCCCGTTTCAAAAATTACTAGTTATTTTTATAAAACCTTATTTTCACATAACGATTCGTCTATTGTGGGATTAATGTTTTAGTTTCCACGACAGAGGCAGAGAAGACTACGTTTCCTGCTGCTTGTCACTTTACCGGCCGGATTTGTGACATTTCGAAATGTCTATAATGACTCCTGTCATCACAGATTGACATTAATCAAAAGTTCTATATAAAAATTGCAATTTTATATTAAAATAAGACTTCGGGTAAAATTTAATACAAAACTCGTCAGTAAAATGGCATTACCTGACTCGGAAATTAAAGTACTGGGCCTCAAAGGGCCTCGTACCTACTTCATTATTTCCTCGCCAGTAATATATCATTTTCCGGACTTTATAACAGTAATATAATTATTATTTATCACACACAATATATAACATAACACTAATACTTCACTTCGCATCGATGTTAGAACTCCCTCGAAACGCAATTCGATTTGCTTATACAGGGTGGTGACTTGCGTAACGCACCATAGGGATTTCAATGTAAAATTCATAAGATGCGATTATTGGCTCCCCAAATTATTTTAGAGCAAGATTGTATTAAGGTTTTTTGTAGAAAAATTTTTTTACGTCAATCAATTACGATTATTAGTTAGTTAGTATTAGTTTTCAATTTTTTTCATATAAAAACGGAAAATTGGAAAAATAAAACCCGCATCTTTTTCAATAATGTGCGATGCCATGGAATTTTCTAAAACAAATAGATATCTAGTTATCAATTAGCAGAAGTTCGAAATGGATTTTATAATCGACTTGGTTACGTGACTTATTCGAACATTTATTCTAAATTGTTATAGTAGGAAACCGTTTTTAGTAATTTGGTCTTTCTTTATGTTGAATTCGCTGTTCTAAATATAAAACTCTTTGATAGAATTTGATTTGTTTTATAGCAGACATTCCATGGCACGACGGATATTGGCTTAGATTTTGTATTGTAAAATTCCATGGCATCACCGATTATTGAAAAAGATGGGGGGTTTATTGTTCCAATTTTCCGTTCTTATTATGCAACAAATTGAAAACTAATACGGTTGATTGACGTAAAAAAATTTGTTTACATTGCAAATTGACGAATTCCGATCTACAAATTTGATAAAGAAAAAGAATCCACCTGCAAAATTTCATCGTAATCGGTCCATTTGTTTTCGAGATATCGTGCTAACGGCCAGACGGACAGACATCGTAAAATTATGACCCCGATAGGAGCTCGTTAATAATAAAGTATATTGTGTTTAGGTAATCAACAAGAACTCGTCATAAAACGTTTCTAATTTTAATCTATACCATATCAAACTAAAAATTTATGAATTCATTCGTAGAGTAGTAGAGTAGCATGCGCTAAAAAAACATTTTTAATACACCGATTAGAATATAGATTTGATAGTGCCTTGCCAAAAACTGGCCAAAAAAATTCAATAAATATGTACACAGTTTTTTTAGATTGATAAAGACTCCTACAGTCCTCTATCATGGAAATCTCTCGAGGAAGCCCTAGAAAAGTGATCGTAACAAACTTTTGTGTTAATGAACGTGTGTGGGAATTAATACTCCACCATATATAGTAGTCACTCTCAAGAAGTCTCACTAAATGTTTAAATATTATACTCAACTATAACGGTTGGGTTTGAGAAGAATCATGTCAAAGTATCAGGTATTTATTTAAAAAAAAAAAAAAAAAAAACAAAAAAAAAAATAAAAAAAAAAAAAAAAAAAAAAAAAAAAAAAAAATGGGAAACCCTATTATACCTAACAATTTTGGCAAATGATAAGTTTAGATTTAGGTAACGGACCGATTAAATCAAAACTTATCATTTGCCAAATTTGTTTAGGTATAATAGGGTTTCCCATTTTCCCTGCTACCAATTTTTGTTCCGGCTTAGTTTTTTGACATACTACACAACATTTAACATATTTAGTAACATCAGCTTTTAGAGTTGGCCAATAATAATGCTGTACGATTCTATGAAAGGTTTTATAAATACCTAAGTGACCTGAAATTGTTTCATCATGACAAGTTCTCAATACTTCTTTCCGTTTATCTTTAGGTACAACCAATTTCCAACAATCATTTGGTTCTTGCGATTCTAAACAATTATATTTGAGTCGTTTATAAAGTTTGTTCCCAATAATTTGCCACTGTGGATAATGTATGGGTTTACTACAAATGGAATGGAACATTTTGTGATACCAAGGATCGCGAATTTCGGCAATATCCCCTAACTCGATTAAATTGATTTCGACTGGAATACTACGTGATAAAAAGTCCGGTACTACATTTTCCTTTCCCTTACGATGTATTACCTTATAATTATATTGTTGCAGACGTAACACCCACCTACCTAATCTACCTTGCGGATCCTTTAAATTATCCAGCCATACTAAGCTATGGTGATCAGTTATTACTGTAAATTTTGTATTTTCCAAATAACACCTAAGTTTTTCTATGCTCCATAAAACTGCTAGACATTCTCGTTCCGTAACTGAATACTTTTGTTCGGTACTAGACAAGGATCTGGAAATATAACATATAACATGTTCTCTGTTATCATAGAATTGAGTCAAAACTGCTCCTATACCTACAGAAGATGCGTCTGTTTGTAAGACAAATTCCTTATCAAAATTTGGTGTAGCTAATATAGGCGATGAAATTAAAATATCTTTGATTTCCCTAAATGCATTTTCACAGTCAGAATTCCAACAAAATTTAGTGTCCTTTCTTAACAGATTTGTCAATGGTGAAATTAAGTCTGAATATGACGATATAAAACGTCTATACCAAGATATCATTCCTAATAATCGTCTCACTTCAGTAATATTAATTGGTTGAGGCATAGTTAAGATACATTCAACCTTTTCTGGATCTACCTGTAATCCATTAGAATTAATTACATATCCCAAGTATTTGAGCTGCGATCTACAAAATTGACTTTTTTCTTTATTGAGTATTAAATTAGCATTTTGCAAACGATTTAATACTTCCGTTAAGATCTCTAAATGTTTTTCAAAATCTGGAGCAGTAACTATTATATCATCTAGATAACAAAAAACAAAAGGCTCTAGTTCCGGGCCTAAAATGACATCAACTAATCTTTGAAACGTCGCCGGAGCGTTCGTTAAACCATACGGTAACCTAGTGAATTGAAAAAGACCTCTTCCAGGTACTGTAAATGCTGTGCATTGTTTACTGTCCTCGTCCATAGCTACCTGCCAATATGCACTCTTTATATCTAAACTACTGATGTAACGAGTATTTCCTAATTTTGTTAAAATTGTATTTAAATATGGTAACGGGTATGCATCTTTTTCGGTGATTTTATTGAGTTTCCTGAAGTCAACACAAAATCTTTGGGAACCATCTTTTTTCGGCACTAATAATACAGGCGATGACCATGCGCTGCAAGATTTTTCGACTATACCTTCCTTAATCATCTTGTCTAATTCGTCATCGATTAATTTTTGTTTATAGGGCGATACTGGATAGTAACGCTGTTTAATTGGTGAACTGTTAACTTTAATAGCATGTGTAACTAATTTTGTGCAACCTATCTCTTTATCCTTAAAATAGTTAAAGTAATTACTGACAATTGTGTCCAAACGTAATTTTTGATCACTGGTTAATGTCGATATGGATTCAATATGGTTTATTATTGGCTTAACTAAGGTTTCTGACGAAAAGTACCATTCTCCCTTCCTAATATCTGGGATAATGTTCATTTGCTTCCAAAAATCTATCCCTAAAATTAAATTTTGTTTTAAACTGGGTAAATAGTACAAATCTATCAATTTGACCGATTGTTTAAGTTTAATAGGCACAGTGACCATTCCTAAACATTCACAGTTACTACTATCAGCAATTCTACACACTGGTGTATTTGTTGTATTTAACTTTAACCCTAACTTCCTTAAAATATCCCAAGTACTTTGGTTAATAAAGGTTTTATTAGCACCTGAATCTAATAATCCATAAAATGCGATTCCTAAAATATTCACTACTATGTAAGGACATTCGCCATCTTCCACTTGAGCCAAAATGTAATCTAAAATTAATTTTTGTTTATTATCTAATGTATTTGATTTTTGTGTAGGGGTCGTCGATTTAAAAGAAGACATGGTGCGACCTAATCCTGCCTTCGTGAGCCGTTTCCCAAATTCGGATTGCAAGAAGGGCACGTGTATTTGGTAAAATTCAGTTTTCCACATGTAAAGCAATACAATTTAGTTTTTACTTTGCAGGATCTTGCGAAATGACCTGGTTTATTGCAACGAAAACATAACCCTCTGTTAGGTAAAGTTGTTTGGATTTCCCTAATTACAGCTTCCGATTTTGACTTCGTTTTAGATGCAGAGGAGTTGTGATACTCTAAATCAGGTTCTAGTGATAATTCACCTAATTGTGGAGGTTTAAACTCACTTATTTTCATTTTAGTTTCTTCTAACTTACGACAATATTCTATAAGTTCTAAGGGAGAGTGTATATCCAGCAATACTAAACGTTCCTGATAAAATGGTAATATATTACAACGCAAAACCTTTAGCCTTAGTTCATTTGGTACTGAAACTGGCATTCGATCGAAAAGATTAGTCATAATTGCAACATAAATTCCTATGGATTCATTTGCACCCTGAGTTCTTTGAAGTATTTGTTTCCATAATGCATCTGAGGTGTGAGAAGGTCGAAATTCCTGTTTCATTAATGTAATTAAAGATTCCCAATTAGATACTTGACTGCGAACCATACGAAACCATACTAAAGCTTCACCCTCAAATAGATCAATTGCAGAATCAAATAATTGTTTTTTATTTACGTTACGAGAGGTGCAAAGATCTTCTACCTTTTCTAAAAATGAATTAAAACTGATGCTGTCTTTTATATTTCCTGCGAATTTCAAGTTCCATTTATATACTGGTATTGATTTTGAAAGATTTGTAGAGGAACCTGATCCTTCACTAGTGACATTATCGGTTACTTGAGATGTGTTTGGTGCATTATAAAAATCTGGAGCAAGTGGTGGTGTACTACCATGAATTTGTTTACATTTAGTAGAATAATCAGAGATTATTTCCATTAATTTATCTAAAAGTTCAGATCGTTTTGCTACAATCAGCTTATCAACCGATGTAATATGATTAATTCGACCAAATATGTGTGCAAATTTTGTTTCAATTTTTTTAACTGGTGGAGATTGGGTTTCTAATGCTTTTACTAATTCTGATACTTCTGTTAGTTTTAAGTCACAAGTTTTAATTTGTAGTTGTTCATCAAATTTTGGACCTTCCAAGAATGTTTTACCTGATTTTTCTAAAGCTAACGCACTCCTTAATGATTTTCGTAACATATCTACATTCCCTGTGTAACCTAATCCTCTATATTGTAATTCATATTCTAACTCCTCTTTTACTAACCTATCGACATCCAAATTAAAATCCATCTTACTTCCTAAAATTACGTCGGGGTACTGAAAAGCAATTATAATTACCAAGCTAACTAATCTAAATAATTTTAATACAAAAACAAAATTCTTTTTACGTTGGGCCCCACGTTGGGCGCCAATTTTAT